>NC_022009.1:125325465-125347183 GCF_000317375.1 Microtus ochrogaster | reverse complement strand
AGGACACCACACACACTACACACACACACACACACACACACACACACACACACACACACACCATTCTGTAATAGTAAGTTATTTTATATCAAGACCAAAAGAGTATAGGATATGTGAAAGTAAGTATTTGGAGGGACATGAAATAAATTAAGTCTAAAAATATATCAAGAATGTGAATATCTTAGACTTAGCAATTCTACATCTAGGAATTTATCTCTAATTATGACATGTTCAGAAAGAATTATGTAAGGATAGATGAGGAAATTAATTAGTGTACCTTTCAATAACAAAGCACTAATAATCATTCACGCTTAACATCTGAATATTAGTAAGAGGTATATTCATATAACATTGCTGGGTTAACTACATATCACATTTTTATATTTGTTTTATTTTATGTGCATGAGTGTTTTTGCCTACATGAATGTACATGCACTATGAGTGTGTGGTACCCACAGAGGTCAGAAGAGGGCACCAGATCTTCTAGAATTGCAGTTGTAAGGCTGTGAGCCATCATGTGGGCACTGGGAACTGAACCCAGGTCCCCTATAGGATCAGCAAGAGTTCTTAATTGCTGAGCTACCTCTACAGCCCCAACATACATATATTAAAAAAGAATGACTAGGAGGATGTATACCAGAATATCAACTGGTTATCTTTTAGTTTTATGAGTAATTTTTCAATTTATTCTTTGTATTTCAAACTGTTACTGAGAATGACCACTTTGATAGTTAAAAATAAAAAGGAGATTGAAACTGTGAAACTTGGTTTGGAGAAATGGCTCAGGGGGTAAGGGCACTCATCACAAAGCCTGAGAAACTGATTCAGTGCCTACAATTGTGTGCAGAAAAAGAGAACAGACTCTTGCCCTCTGACCTTCACATGAACATTGTGGTATGCGTGTAGCTCTCACACAAGCAAATACATGTAATTCACTTCTTTAGTATGTCAACCTCTTTTGTTCAGATTTTAACTCAGAAGACATATTGAGACATTACATCACAATACACAGATAGGAAATGTTGGCAAGCAGTGGAATTTCTACAAAGTGTGGGGACCGTCTAAGAAAAGCATTGTTTGGGAAATTACAGCAAAAAGTTGGAGTCTCCTTCCGCTTACAGCATTTTATTTATTCCGACCCTTGACTTTCGCTTCTGTATAAAGGAGACAACAGATTATTTCCTAGGGCTATCATGCAAATTAATGGGGGAACATTCAAAAACAGGAATTATTCTCAGGAGAATAATATGTGGCTGCCTAGAATTTAGGGCACACAGTGAAAGGCTGATGTCAGAGAGGTTATAATCACCAGGTTATAAAAAGGTTTACCAAGGCCTGGCAAATGACACATTTTCTCTGCTTTTACTTTTTCTTTTTTAAAAAAGTCCCTAGATTACCTTGATGATGATGCTCTATGTTCCGAGGCTTGAGTGTAGATTAGTGGGCTAGTTTGCTTCTGCATTTGCCTTGCTGGAAGTGTGCCTTCCTAAACAGCACAGGGTGCCCCTAGTGGCCATGAAGAAGAATGCAGATGCTGGACCCATGCAAACCTGAAAACGCTATCTTGGATTCTTTTAATCTTTAAATTTTATGGTAACATCTCTCTGTCCCACAATATATTGATTATTGTTTAAAAGAAAACATAATCACTTATATTTCTCTTCATTTACCCTATGGATACCCAAGGCTACTGTCCTCCCCACATTCCCTGGGGACATCTTTAAAACACTCAACAATGGCAACCATTCCTATATTTTATTTTATTGTTATTTGGAATTGGAAGTTGTCTTAGTTAAGGTTTCTATTGCTGTGAAGAGACACCATGAGCATGGCAGCCCATATAAAGGAAGGCATTTAGTTGGGTGACTTACATCACAGAGGTCTAGTCATTGTCATCATGGTGGGAAGCATGGTGCCACGCAGGCAGACAGGGGTCTAGAGAGGGAGCTGAGACTTCTCCATCTTTATCTGCAGGTAACAGGAAGTGAACTGTCTATCACCTCCAGAATAGCTTGAGCATAGGAGACCCCAAATCCCACTCCCACAGTGACACACTTCTCCCTACAAGGCCACACCGACTCCAACAAAGCCACACTTCCTAGTAGTACCATTCTCTTTGGGGGCTATTTGTTCAAACCAACACAGAATCCTTTCCCTTTGGCCATGATTAGGAAGACTTACCTTCCTACTTACATATTTTGAAATAAGTTCTAAATTTTCTTTCCAAGTCTGTCCCTCCCTGTACATTCTCCTTCAGGTATGGATATGATTACACTCTTATCATTGATTATTAATTCATGTTAAACCCCTCCGACTTTGACTGTGTGAAGGCCTTCTCTAGCCGTCTCGCATGCTTTCTTTCTGACTGCTTGTTAACCTCTCAGGTAACGGCTCCCATGCCCCGTGTCCTTTAAACAGCTATATCCCGAGCTCTTGCTTCCAGCCCCTTCACATTATTCCTAGATTATTCTACCCATGAATTCTGCCACCATCTACAATCTATTATTCCCGAGTCTTCTTCTATAAAGAGCACAACCACTTTATTGAAGGCCAGAATCCTATTTTTATCAGCTGCCTGGATACATCTGAACAAATGCCCCGTGGTACCTCAAATTTAAATGCACCAAGCTCATGACATCCTCCACAAAATCTGTTTCTCCTCCTGTGTTCCCAATCTTAGCACCACCGTCTTCTCCATAATGTAAGTTAGGGACTTTGAAGTCATATATGACACCTCCTCCTCAATTCCTAAGTCTAGTTGCCCAAATCTGGGCAAATGTAGCTGTAACACACACATAAAATCTCTTTGCTCTAGCTCACAATGACAGCATCTCTTGCTTAGCTTTTGGTGAGGAACCCTGACTTACAGACAGCTGCTTTCTTACGGTGCCCTTGGATGAAGGAGACAGGAAGCTATGACGTCCTTTCCTCTTTTGCTAAGGACATTCATTCCACCAGGAAGTCTCCAGACTCTTGACTCCATTAAAACCTAATTATCTTCCAAATACCCTGTTTTCTAATGTTAACACGTTGTAGGGTTTAGGCTTCACCGTGTAGGTTTGGGGCAGACACAAACATCTGGTCCCTAGAGGCTTTTACGCTCATGTCCTCATTGCTCCTCTTACCTTCAGTCTTTCCCCCCCTCCTCCATGTCTTTCAGATTTGTCCTTCTGAAATACACGGATGATACATGGTTGTTTTCTGCATGACCTAATGGCACCTGTGGCAGTATTGCATCCCGGCTCTGCCTGTCTGTCTCAACTGCTCCTTCAAAGATGCTGTCCTTCTTCCCACCCTCTCTTCCTCTTCCCCTTGCTCGGGCATTTTCCCCATTCAGCTGGCTCATTTGTTCTGGCCCTCTTCAAATGTCACAGCTTTTGTAAATCCTCCTCCCCAGATAGCATTCATCACGGACTTGTCTGTGACTTATATGTCAGTGTTTTTTAAATCTAATTGCATATTAGAAATGCTTAGGGTATTGTTAGAATTTTCCAGAGAAACAGCACCTATAGCACACACACACACACACACACACACACACACACACACACACACACACGTAAATAGGGTTGTAAGATGGATATATAGAATTAAAGAGTACATATAAGGAGACTTATATATGGATTTATTATAGGAATCATGAGAACCCATTGGTTTTCTTTCAGTCCTTAGAATTGTGGAACACCAAATTTCTGGTAAGCCAAGCAGCATTTGTTACCTTATTATGAGATCCCCAGGAAACCAACAAAATAACCAGTTAGAGAGAGGCACTAAGAGAAAGGGGTGGGGAGATGCAGCCTGTTATGGGAAGACAGAGTGGGAAAAGCAAGAATTAGTTATTCATTCTACGTGGGTCGAGAGAGAATGTCCTCAGGTTCCCTCCCTCCCTCCCTCCCTTCCTCCCTCCCTCCCTCATTCCACAACCCTTTAGTTTGGGATCTTCCATATCTAATACCCTGTAATGCATAACCAAGTCCATGTAGTTAAACAACCCTTCGGAAGACAGACCCTAAACTGACAGCCGGTGTCATTACCCAGACACAGATCAATTAGAAATCAACAAGCAGGTACTTGGTATATCAATATATTCTTTCTTTCCCGAAGAGCCTCGCCTCAGCAGAGACCACCCTCGGAGGACACTTTCGGGCTCCTACACCCGAAACTGTGGCAGTAGGCTCTAACAAGGTCAACGAGAGGCGCTGCCTGCTCAGCCATCTGCCCCTCACTCCTTGACGTCTTTTTAAATTAAACCCCACACCCTGTGGTAAAATTGCTCTCACTCTATAAATAGCAGGCTTGGCTTGGATTGCCCTGCAAACACTGCAAAGGAGGAAGGGTGTCAGAGAAAAGAGAAAGGAAGGCCACAAGCTCAAGGGCACATTTCTTGGTCAGATGATTACAGTCTCTGAGGAATCCCAAGAATTCTTTGTATGAAGCCTCCCTGTGCCCCTTCTCTGGTGACTTCCTTGTCTAAGATCTCTTCCACTCAAGACGATTCACTGTCCCTTCCTCAATATTTTCCTGATTGTGTTTATCCTGGATCAGGAAATTGTTCAGGGTTACTGTGGGTATACCAGCTTCTTTCTGTAGACCCGGGACCCACTTCTAATTTCAATCCCATCATTACTGCATTAAAAGGGGAGCCTTCCACAGGCACACATGGCTTCCCACAGCTTCCTGATGCTTCTTAGAGCCACACTGTTATAATATCATCACAGTTTTACGACCCACCGCCAAGCAATTTTATGGGCTGTCACAACCTCACATCTGTTTGCTGGGAGGGACCCTGGTAGTTTCCTGAGGTTCCTTGCATGATTGATTATCTTTAAACTCTCACTCCACCTGACTGAGAGCTCTTCCCTTTTGGCTGCCACATTTGGGTCACCTCCTCGAGGCTGTCAGCACTCCAGAGTCAGGAAATCCCTGCCAAAACTTCCTGGGCTATCTTTCAAGTGTTTTGACCCTTGTCTAGTCCCTGCTGCCCCCACAGCTCACATTCTTCCTTTTCTATCCTATGCCCCATCATTGACCATGCCGCAGTCTTGCAATTCAGACCCTGCATTGTGCCCCGCAGTGTGGCCACAGGGAGGTGAGCTTTGTCTAGGGACTGGGGCTCTGGCTACATCACAGGGACTCATATTCTGACCTCTAATTCTTCAATTCTAGCTTATGATGGTGGCCTGGCTCTCCCAGGTAACTTCTCACAAAGGCTGGTGGAGATTGCAGAGGGGCCGGACATCTCCCTGGACTTTGCCTGTCTCAGAGGAGGGTTCCCTGTCTGCTCCTCCCACCAGCTTCCAGGTCTGGATGACTCTGAGGCTAACTCCACCTTCCTCAGAATGCATTCCCTGCTCCCTGCTCACCATCTGCAGTTCCCTGGACTTGGAAGAGCAGAGCTGAGGCACAGGCAAGGTGACTCAGTGAGTTAAGCCAATTTCTGTCAAGCCTGAAGACCCAAGATGAATCCCTGGAGCCCACGTGGTAGAAGGAAGGAGCCAGTTCCCCCACGTTGTTCTATGACCCCCACATGTGTACTGTAGAATATGTGTACACCCCACACCCCTGCCCGCCAGAATGAGTGTAAAAAGATAAAAGGAAAGCAAGGCCAGCCTACTGGGATGGCCCCAGACATTCTGGGTAGCTCTCTAAGGGGTTGTTTGTAGAGCTTTGGTGCCGAAGCCTTTGGCTGGGTAGAAAAGGCTACTATCCCCACCAAGGAACTTGTGACGAATCTCAGGCTCCTTGATCTACTGAGTCAGAATCTTATTTGAACATCATCTCCAGGTTCTTAGGCACATATCTCAGAGTGCAGAGTGGATGTCCATCCATAGGACTGCCTTGGAGCTGAATGGTGTGTGTGTGTGTGTGTGTGTGTGTGTGTGTGTGTGTGTGTGTGTATGCACAACCATCTGGGGAAGTAGAAACCTGAACAGAATCCCTGGTGCAGCTGTCGAAGACACCTTTAAGAATGTGAACAGGCTAAGAGCATTTGGAGGTTATCAATGTGTCAGCAAAGCAACCTCTTTATGGGGATCATTTAATTAATGTTAATTGCTCTTGGCCTATTGTGTGACTCTGGGAGGATTTACGGAAAATCACCATTACCTACAACCCCATAAAAGACTCCTTGCTTTTAGAGGCCTTGTAACTCATGCCTGGAGACACCTCCTGATACTTGATGTATTACCCAGATGTATAAATACTGTTAGTGTTTACATACTTCTCAAAGGTGTCCAGGACTTCTGTGGGGGCTGGGCAGGTGAGCCCAGGTGAAGAGCCCAGCTCTTCCTATGTTCCAAGCTGAGTAGCAGTTGGGGGAGAATTTGCTTTAGAAAGATAAATGATTCATCCAGTTCTTTTACCCAGTCCAGTGTTTCCGTGGATTACATAAACTGTGTTGCTGTTGCCTTCAGCCCAGTGGATGCTGAGAATGGTTTCCACACTGCCGCCGCATCCCAAACCTTCTCCTCTGAGTGTCTCCTGGGTCAGAGAGTGGAAGGAGGAGGCTGGAAACAGAAGTAGTGACAGATGATGGCTCTTGAGGAGCTGCAGCTTGATCGTAGGAAACCCGTGCCCCTCTTGGGCTGGCATCTGTATAGCTGCTGCAGGGGATTGGGGTAGCCTGTCTCCCCTATGCCTGCAGTCACGATCCTCTGAGAGAATGAACACGTCTGTCTTTTAATCTTGGTCTTGCCCCTCCCCGCCCCGCTTACTGTTTCTATTTGTTTCGTCTAAGAGGGACGGAGTTGTGCTTTGAATTCATTCACACTCTGCTTCAATTACCTTCAAGAATAACTTATTTCTCATATTTATTACCCTCCCGAGAGGACTTGGGCCTCGGAAACTTTCATTCCTCATGCTTTGGGAAAGCACTCTCGCGGTTATTTTTCCTAGCGGGGAGGTTATCTTACATTTGTGGCAGGAGAGGCGAGGCAGTAAGATAGAAGAAGCCTGTTAGCCAGACTGCAAACTCCTCCGCAGTAAGGCAGGTTCGTAATAGAGCATGCGCAGAAAAGGAACTTCCAGTATGAAGGTCTCTATCCACTTAGCGCAGGCGCAATGGAGTGCCTAAACTTTTCCAGATCTCCAGGGCATGGCCTTGCTGAAAAGCGCTCTTTTCTTAATAAACGGCCTCTGTTTCTACCATTGGTCAATGGCCCTCCTCAAATTCCTTCTTCTGGATGACAGAACCTTAAACTCCTTCTGGACGCTAATGTCCACCTATAACACTTTTAATTTTGGAAACAATCTCTTTCATGGTTCTAAATACTTCTTTACCATAATGTTTTCCATCTCTTCCCGAAGCTCAGAGCGTCATTGGCTTTCTCAAGACCAACTCTGGCACACCCTACCTGAGTTGGGCTTAGTTTGGACAAGAGTGGTCAGTTTCTTATTTACCTTTTACACGTAATATTTTTTTCAATTCTCATATAAAATTCTGTGAATGAAATGTGTCTGATATCTTTAAATTTTTTATTATATTATTTATTGAGTGTCTGTGTGTGTGTGTGTGTGTGTGTGTGAGAGAGAGAGAGAGAGAGAGGCTGTCTGCTGGTGTATGATAGATATTATTGGGACAACTTCAAGCAAGCACGGCTCTTTCCACCATGTGGGGGTCCCAGGAAGCAAACTCAGTTTATCAGGCTTGGTGTCAATTCCCTTTACCTACGGAGCCATCTCCCCTAGCCTGATCTAGAATTTTAACACCCATTTCACAGATGAAGAAATTGAGGTGGGGAAGCAGACCTGGGTCTGGGCGAACAGAGCAGGTGTTGCCACTCAATATAACCCAGCATGGTGGACCTGGGCTCCAGTTCTGAGGTCCCAGGAAGGCAATGGGTTTGTGTTCCCATAATTATGGCTAAGCCCATCCGCTGTGCAATGCTACCTTCGTTCTAGCCAGGGAGGTGAAGGTCAGGCCCTCATTGTGCATGGCATTCCCTCTTGAGTTTGGTTTGCTGTCCTGGCAGGGTGGGGATATCTACCAATCGGTCTGGAGCCTATCCTACCTCGCCTGCTGCAGGGGCTCCGCTCCCCCACGTCTTTCAGGCTGCATGACGATTTGAGTGGATGGCCCTCTTTTCTACCCTCGGAGGCATGCGCCATCTGTGGACTCTCGCCCCAGTGATTCACGGTCTCAGAGGCCCAGTTTCGCTGTCACTTGGCATTTGCTCTGCGTCCCGGCTTTGCATCATCTGATAATCGGGAGGTCTGAATGTCTGTCACCTCACTCCTTCCCATCCGTAGGTGAAATGACAGGGATCCGGCGATTCCCAGAAAGGAGGGACAGAAATGCCTCGTGCGCTCACCCACTCGTTGATACTGAATACGTACTTTACCCAGGGCTTCGTTCAGAACACAGGGGCATAAAGCCGGCCACAGCTGATGGCCTCATCTTCCAGGAACCAATACACTAGCCGCCCATCCCCCCAGCGGAGCTAAGCAAAGTGGGCAAGAGGGGTCATGCTAAATATTAAATTCCTTCCACATCTCATTAGAACTGAGCTCCGTGGCAGGGCTGGAGTCGGTCTCCTTTGCTAAAAACCCACAGCTCCTCTATGGACTGGACCTGTGGATGCTTAAGAAGGACTGAATCTATTTCAGTTTGTATTATTAAGCTGATTCTCTCTGAGTCACACGTTTGTTAATGACTAGGAAACACTTACCTTCCTCCTTTAGTTATGTTTCACTTTGGGCTGTACCATCTGACTCGCTTCACTCAGTGGCATTCAGGAGAAGCGGCGGTGGGTGAGTTCCGAGTCTACCCCTAAGGGCTCTTATACATCTCCACTCTTTTGGCCTCAACTGCTGTCAAGAGAAGAACATGTCTTGGCTAGCCCACTGAGCCAAGGAAGGCACTGGGTGGTAAAGAACCAGACTCAAGACCTATACTGTAGAGCCGTCTTCCCCGGGATAGCTCAGCTCGTCTTCACTGACTCTGTCAACCCACAGAGAACAAGCAATCAGCCAAGATCAGCATCACCACTCCAGCTGAGCCTAGCTCTCCTACAGATGTGGAAAATACGGTGGCGTTATTTTAAGACACAGACAATTGGAATGGTTTGTTATGCAGCGTTACTGTGAAGATTGGTAACACTTCCTCAGTGTGTTGCCTGCTTTTCTTCAGGACCTGAACTTTTTTACAATATTACTCTCGTGGTTGTTATAAAATGAGGCATTGGGTGAATTTGTAGAGGATTGAATAAAAAATGTTCCAGGCTTGTTGGGCCCTTGTGTGGTTGATTGCCTTTCATCCTTAGCTCCTCTTTTCCTTACACTTCCTCTCCTTCCCTTCCACCCTTTCCCTCCCCTCTACTCTCTCCTTCCATCTCAACCTGGGCTGTGCTTGGATTCAGTCGTTGAGTAGTTGTTGGTCAACCCTGTTCTAAACTACTAGAAACACTCGTCGTCATCATCGTGAAAGGTCTTCATGCAGGTTTCTGGCCCAAAGCAGAGTTCCTTCCATTCGCCAAGGGCCAGGGCTCTTTTGCTACACCCAGACACACTGTCTCATTTTGTTTTTCAAGGATCAAAACAACAGTGACAGACAAACTTAAACTTCTGCAGACTCAAGGCTTTTCCCCCCACCCCTGCCTCCCCACTCCCATCAAACCATGAACAGCCTGCATTTCAGTACCCCCAGGTCCCCAGTTATCAGATGAGATTGACCCTGGAAATGAGGTATAACATGGAGGTCTGTTGTATTTCTCTCTATGACACAGGGCTTGTCACATTGTAACTTTAAAGTGAGCACTCAGGAGGGTTCTCCCAGCACCTGGTGTCAAAGGGCCAACAATGTATCTTCCTGGAGCACTGCTTTTAAAGAAAGATTTTTGGTTAAAACCAAAACACCTCCGTGATTACAAATGATTATAAATGCTTAAGATAAAACAGTGAACAGCACAGGTAGCGATCATGAGGTTCTAAAGTAGCCCAAGTTTTAAAGATATTTTTATCTTTATACCCATGCTCAAGCCTCTCCCACCTTTTTTGTTGTAAGAGGATTTTGTTAGAAAGGTTGGAGAAATATCCTTCCTTCTCCTCTGCCATAATTTTATCTTAAATGTCCCCCAAAGATGCATATGCTGAAGGTTTGGTCCCCAGGGTGGGGGGGGGGTATTGGCAAGTCATATGACTTTTAGGAGGTGGAGCCTAATGAGAGGAAGTTAAGTCAATGGGAGGTTCATCTTTGAAGGAAATTTTGGGACTACAGCCCTCGTCTTTCTCTCTCTTTGTTTCTTGCTCACTATGAGGCGATGCTATGTCTTCTATGTAGTTTTGTAGCCTGTCCTGGAACTAACTTTTGTAGACCAGGTTGGCCTCGAGCTCACGGAGATCCGCCTGCCTCTGCCGCCCCCCTCCCACAGTGCTGGGATTAAAGGTGTGTGCCGCCATTGCCTGGCTAGATCTTTCCTTTCTAAAACTCTTAGGTCATGAGTAGATTTAAGATGCTCATCCGAATGAACAATCTCTTCTGCACTTAAAAGATTTCTTATCTTGGAAATGCTATGTGTTTTTCACATATATGGCCACATTTATCTTTCTCATTCAGGATATCACTGCATTTTTAGTGCAAATGCCTTTCGCCAGCTAAAGACTATCTTATGGGGCATAGTCAGATCTGGGATTGCAGGCCTCTTTCTTATTTATTTATTCTTGTGATTCCAGGGATCAAACTCTGGGATCAAACTCGTGCATTAGGGTCTCAAGCTGTCCCATTGAGCTACTTCAAAGCCCTGAAGTTTCTTTTTATTTTATTTTTTAATATAGATGAGACTTAGGTTCTGGCTTTAGCTTCTTTTAGTTTTTCCTTTCAGCATTAAAAAATTAAGTTAACTACTTAAAAATAGATCACCTTAAGTGATGCAAAAGTTAAGAGGTACAAAATGGGATATAGTAAAAGTTGGGACGTGTGTCCACCTTGCCCTCTTTGTCCTCTCAATCCCTCTCCGTATCTGACATACCCCTCATGATATCTTTGCACATAGATCTTTATTTATTTTATCTACAAACAAGGGCCCAGCACACACATATATCTTGGCAGCATCAGCCTTAGAACACACACAGCTTTATCTTCCCTTTTTCCTCCTCTCGTCCCTTCCCCTCTTCTCCTTCTCTTTTGTTATTTTTTGTTGCTCATGTTTTCTGAACACGGTCATGCTGTGTGGCTTCTGACATCCTCAACTATGTAGAGCAGGCTAGCCTTGACCTTTGAATCTTTCCTACTTCCTCAGCCTCCAGGGTCCCATAGTCTTCTTTTTGAGGAGTGGATGGACTTCACGAGGGTGTTTGGATTGAAACCCATCTCTGATTTATCTGAAGTAGAGTCAGCAGCCTGTGGCCACTGGTGAAATCTGGCCTGCCACCTATTTTGTTGTAGCTTATGAGTTATGGTGCTTATATACTGATTTTAAAATTCAAAGAAGAGTATTTTGTGTTCCTTAAATTGTCTTTTTGTATTCAATCACTTGTTCCCCCTCCATACCCCTTCTCTTCCCCTCCCTTCTTCCCTCCATTCCTTCCTCTTTCTTTCTTTCTTTCTTTCTTTCTTTCTTTCTTTCTTTCTTTCTTTCTTTTCTTCTTTCTTTCTTCTGCTCTCCCCCTGCAGCTCTGCTTTTTCTTAAAGGTGAGGAAGCAACCCTGGGCCTGGGACCTGCTAGACAAGCCTTCTGCCACTGAACATCATCCCCAGTTCTATCTCTACCTTTAACAACTGTAGCATTGAGAGCATGGAAGATCTCTTTTGAACATTTCTATGTGGCTCTTTGTAGAAAAAACTTGCTGACCTTTGACCTAATGACAAATATACTTCACCACTTTGATCATTTAAACATTGGCAATGGGAGCATATGGTCAGCAGGTCTCTTTCTTAGGAGAATTAAGGAACTCCCAAAAGTATTTGCCTCGTTTGGGAGAATTTTTGACTGGGCTAATTCCAAATAAAAAAGAAAACTAATTCTTTCATCTTATTTGAAATCCAATAGCCAAGATGCTCTAATTATCAGAAGTTATTTAAAAGTTCAATCAGGAACAGGCTCACTAATGGATTGGCGTGAATAACTTTCTGACCTTTCTTTTGAGAAAATTCTTAATTTAGAATTTAGCTTTACATTAGCAACTAAAATATTAAAGAGAATTTTCACTAAAAGGAACTGACTTTTGGTCCCTTTCATTCTCAGAGACAAACCAGACAAATGGTCTTTCTTTTAGTCGAGAGCTGAGCAGAAGTTTCAGAGGCTGTGAGCCCTTATTCATGTTATTTAGGGATGGATCACAGCTAACTGGTCTCTTTTTTCTCCTTTAAATATTTGAAAAATGAAAGCATGACACATGTAAGAAAATTTCTTCCCCCTTTTTTGGCCACAGAGATAATGATATTATAGCACTGTCTCCCTGTTTCCATAGACTTGGTACTAGGAACCATGTGGACACTAAAGTCCCTTAAATAAAATGGCAGAGAATTTACATATAGTCCCATATCCTAACTTACATAACCTCTCCTTTACTTATAATGCCTAATATAATATAAACGTTATGTAAATTGTGGTCCTGTAAATATCTGTGTTGTTCAGAGAATAATGATAAGAAAAAATTTAGTACATGTTTAGTACAGATAAAAATTTTTCCCCCAAGTATTTTGCCATCTGCTTCTACTTGAACCCATAGACACAGCCCTGCAACTGTGCAGGGCTGACTGTGTGTACCCAGAGCTGTTTGCATCCAAGGATCTCAAAGTACTCAGTATAAATAATATCAAGATCTTCTAGACAGTCACCAGAAGAGCAAGGAGCTCTTGGGCCATGGGGAGATCACGATTTCAGACCACATCTAGCCTCACGGCAATGGGAAGTAGTAAAGAGGAAGAGGGAAACCAGGCAAGGATACAAGCGGTTCCATCCAGCCTCACCTGCCTTTGCCTGGCCCTTGAGACCTGCAGGTCAGACTGGCAGGTGGAAACCAGAAACAACAGGGGTGTACACAGGTAGGGGACAAAAATGCATGGTCTGCAAAGCTGTCCATCCATGTCACCTCTGGACTGTCTTGTTAAGCCTGAGACCATCAGTACCTGATGTGTCGGGAAGTTCAGGGAATGTTGAGGCCGTGTCCGTGTTCTTATGCCTCGAACGCATCACTTCTCAACCTGTGGGTCGTGACTCCTTATGGGATAGCATATCAGACATCCTGCATATTGGATGTTTGTATTACGTTTCCTAATAGTAACAAAGTTGCAGTTGTGGCATAGAAATGAAAACCACTTTATGGCTGGGAGTCAACACAGCATAAGGACCGTGTTAAAGGGTCACAGCTTTAGGAAGGTTGAGAACCACGGCTCTAGAGGAAAAGGAATTGAGGATCAGCAGATGATTTTGCCCAAGTTAGTGCTCGATGCTGAAGCCTTTACTGGACATTCCAAAACAGTGAACAGAAATTCAGCTTTCTTCCTCAATCATGAGTTGAGAGTCTGTTTTGTTTAACAGGCGCACATGAGAGAGAGAGAGAGAGAGAGGAAACTGGGATTGGGGGAGAGAAAGAAGAAAAGTAAAACCAAGCCATGGCTTATGGGAAGCCCACAATTTTGAGGTGATGTAGAATTCAAGTCAGCCAGTCACAGCATTGCCCATGGTGCTGCTGAGGGACCTTAGGATAGATTTGCAGAAGTAAGGCACATAAGACTATTTGGTATCCCCTTTTCAGAAAATAAAAGGAGAGTTTTAAGTAGGAGACAGATACAAAATTAAGAATGGGGCACGTGGATATGATTCTAGTTACTAGGCTGTTAGGCGTTTCCGTTGGCTTATGAAAGAGAAGATGCCTTAAGAAAACTCACCAAGCATCTGTCAACATTAGCAACCTGCAGAGTAAATCGGAAGGATGAACTGATGGACACAATGGGGTGGGTTATTAATATCTCACAGGCTTATATTTCTATTTAGTCTTTAAACTATTAATGTATTAGGGATTTAGTGGGGGCATTTGCACACTCTGCAAGGCAACTCCACCATTGCACTTTATCCAGCCCTTTTTTTCTTATTTATTTTGAGGCAGGGCCTCACCGTGTTGTCCAGACTGGTCTTGAACTCTTCCTACAAACTTGACAGGCCTTGAACTTCCCGTTTTCCTGCTTCAAGCTTCCAGGCAGCTAGAGCTACAGGCCCGCCCCACCAGGCCCAGTTGAAAACCTCTATTAGGTCTGCCATCCAGCTGGAACTTGCTTTGGTGAATTGTGGAATATTTTTTTCTCTCCTAAATAACAAATGGTCTCTGCACCATTTGCTGAATAATGGATTATTCCTTTCTCCCATGAATTCTTAAAAATAGTCAAGATCACCATTTCCTGAATGCCTGTCATGTGTCAGGTGCTTTGCGAGATTACGTAATGGTCTCGTACATTTCTGAGGTGACCCAGAGTCAGAAATTCCATCTTTAACTTGGTCAGTTCTCCATCTCCTGCATCTTGCTGGGTGGAGGAGAATTTCACACAAAATACCAACAGCTTGTTTTCACAGCCTTTTCTCCTCTTAAAAGCAACTGACCACTGAATCCCCTGTGGATTTTACCTACTGGATCTTTTGTTACACACTCAAAAGACCATGTCAAGAGATGGTGGTAGTGCCCCTTGCCAGGAGCAAGTATGGCAAGCTGCCTGTGGCATCTGGTGTCCAGGGTAGCAGCGTGGAGTCCTGTGGCCCTTTCTTCTCCTCCCCTTACCCGAGTTTGATTCTCCACCCTTCCCCCGAGGTAACCAAGTGCCTTGAAGAATCCTTCTGTTTCAGTTTGCTAGAGCACATCTCTGAGGCTTATAATTCAAAACCTTGGTTGCTATGCATAAGATGTCTTTAATTTGCAAATTCTCATTCCTTAAAGATAACATGTCATCATCCTTGTTAGATATTACTCAGTGACAGCCAGGAAGTGATAGATTGGAATTCAAATTCAGTTCTAAGGTTCTTATTCTTACTCTGTTAAGAATGCCCACATTATTATAAAACACATCATACATATACATATATGAGTCATACATGTACTCATGCACGTACAAGCACATAAGTGCTCCCCTCACCTCAGCAGAAATATCTATAAGTTTTTAGTCTGTACTTTTATCATATTCCATTGGACCAGGCTTGTTCAGACACCAGGCTGTTTTATTTATTGCCACTTTATAATAAGTCTTAAAAAAACATAATAAATTCTCCATTCTTTTACATTTTTTTCTAGACCTTTTATTTTTCTAGAAAAGCAAAAGGCCTACTTTGTAATATTTCCTCCTAATTGTGTGATGTGGGATTCCCCTCTGTATGCTGTGAATACTATTGGTTAATAAAGAAACTGGCTTGTCCTGATAGGGTAGAACTTAAGTATGTGGGAAAAACTAAACTGAATGCTGGGAGAAAGGAGGCAGAGTCAGAAGGAGAAGCCATGGTGCTGCGGCCAGAGACAGACACGCCAGAACCTTAGAACCTTGCTGGTAAACCACAAGCCTCGTGGTAAAATGTAAGATAATGGATATGGGTAAAATTAAGATGTAAGAGTTAGCCAATAAGAAGTTAGAGCTAATAGGCCAAGCAGTGATTTAATTAATACAGTTTCTGTGTGGTTATTTAGGGACCGAGCAGCCGGGAACAAAGAAACTGCTCCTTACAACAATAACGGATTAGCAGTAACTTGGTAGTTAGTAATTCAGGGGGAGCCCACCTTAATGCTATCCCTTTTTAGCAGGGTTCTGAGGCACTCAGCTCCCACGTGTGAACACGGGTGCACTTCCCCAGGGTCATTCACTCACGGGAATGCACATATGTTTCATCTCTTGTTACTCAGAGAAGGTTTCAGAATCCCCTGAAAGCAGAGGCAGGAGCGAAAAGGGCCGGAGAAGGTTTCAGAATCCCCTGAAAGCAGCGGCAGGAGCAAAAAGGGCCGGAGAAGTGTTCTCATGTGGAGGCTGAAGAACAACCTAGAAGAAGATGCCAAGATGAGCTGCAGAAGCTGCTTGGTTTATAAGAGGTTTTCATGTCCATTGCTTTGTTCTTGGAAATACAATCCCCCCCCCCATGAGTCTGAGGCTTCAGATATAACCGCTGTTGGGAAGGGTGTGAGAGAGGTGATGGGTAGTGTCTTTCCCTGCAAAACTCAGAAGATGATTCCCAAGGGAATACTGGATTCATGCCTGCACTTCATTTTCCCAGTGTAGATCCTAAGTAATAGGAGAGCTAGCTAATATCCATGCTCTTGGAAGACTTTCTTCAATTATGGAGTTGTTGAGCCTCTGTTAAGGACCGCTGAGACTCACAGGCCCTGCCTAGCCCAGTAAACCAAGAGAGTCATTCCCACCTCTGTAAGCGGATGTGGATTTGATACACATATATTCCTCACAAGTTAATGAAAAGCTTGAGGTTTTGATCCAGGAGGATGCTGAGCGCTTTTTTTCTTTCTTGCAGAAAAAAAAACATTCCAGTACAAACATCCTTGCGAGAATCCCCAGAGGAGACGCCACGCATCTGCTCAGATTAAGAAGGCACCAGCTTATTTATTTCCTCTAATAGAGAGGGACTTCTCTGAGCACAGAGTTCTCTCCTGAAAGGCCAGTGGCTTGGTTCTGGGAATTGAGAGCTGCTGGCGGCCTAGAGTGATGCTCTTAGCAGTAGATTCTGAGGGTGTAAAAGCACTGATAACCACACGTAAGCTGTGCCGTGGAATCCAGTTGCCTTTGTTGCCAGCACAGACTTCCACAGTGCCAGGGAAATTCTAAGACTCTGCACTTTTATTCTGGATTCGGGGCCATTCTCTGGTAACACAATGCGCACGGGTATTTCCAGCCCTGTCTCAGCGCGAATGGCAGATAACATCAGATGTGAAGGGTAGCTGGTAGCAAGCCACAGTGTTAACTTCTCCTCCTAAAATTAAATTAAGGTTAGCCTTGGTACCTCCCGTCTCCGAGAGCCGTGGTGCATAATAAGGCGGAACTGAATGCTGCTCCCGGGAAATTTATACCATATTTGCAGGGAGAGTTCCGATGAAAAGGAAAGGGGTGGACGAACAGAGAGCTAATCATGTTGTAACTGAGTATAATCTTATGAACCACTCTCCACTGGAGTCCATAATTAACTGTTGGTGAGCTACTTGGGAACATTTCCTGGCTTTCCTTCAGCAAGAACCTGGCAACCAAGCCCGGTGGCTTCCGAGGAGACTGTTAAGAGATTAGATTTGTCCATCAGAAGCCTGCAGTTGTGTTTGTCCCAGAATAGAGCTTATTTTGCTAGTTGGATTGACAATGACTTGAAATGAATGCTCTTTTTAAAATGAATTCTTAAAGGGCAGTCTGGGCACCCATAAAGAACAGAGCTCTTGAGCTGGGAAGGTGGACGCTAGAGTTTGAGTCTCATCAATCGTGTAAAAGCTGAGCGTGGCTGGAAAAGCCTGTGCCCCAGCATTGGGAAAGCTGAGGCACGTGGAACCTGTGAGCTCACTGGCCAGTAATGAGCATGCTCAGTGAAAGAAATTGTCTCAGAAATTCAGGTGGAGAGTGGCAGGATGTCACTGGGTACCTTCCTCTGATTTCCACACGGTCACACAGTTAAGCGTGCACACATACACATATACACCATACAAACACATATACATGCACACACACCACAAACACCACAGATACCACATACAGCATACATACACACAAAACACATACATATACACATATACACCATACAAACACATATACATGCACACACACCACACATACCACAGACACTGCATACACCATACATATACACAAAACACATACATATACACATACATACTCATACACACACATACAAACACATATACATGCACACACACCACAAACACCACACACACCACATACACCTCATACACCATACATACACAAACACATACATGCACACACATCACACACACATATACACACACACACCACAGAAACCACATATACCACATGCACAAATAAAAAGGAGAAAGTCTCATAAGGTGACCCTGAAGGACAAGGGACAGTTACTCTCATGTCACTGGCCTTGAGCCATATTCTGTAAGTCTCTAGGATTAGGAAAAAGTGGCCCATCTCGCACCATCGCAATTAAAAGAGGACTTGCTTTGTCATCAGAGGAATTTGGCGTTCCTACTAATTAAAAGCACACAGCTGATCTTTTCTCAGCTTTTTGAAGTTTCAAGCACTGGGTGTTTTGCAACCAGGACCCATATGATTTTTGTGAGTTTTCGTGAGTTCCGGTGTTAATGTGTATACAAAATGCCTCAAGAATCATTCCATGGTGCTATCTGCTGTTGTGTGCAGAATGAATGAATGAATGAATGAATGAGTGAATGAATGAGTGAATGAGTGAGTGAATGAATGAATGAGATGACTGTTAAAAGAACAGCTATAGAGAAGGGAAGTCTTAGTTCTTAATGATGTCACTTTGCCAGGTAAAGTGACAAAAAAATAATTCTTCCATTTAATGTTTCTAGAACCCAATGCAAAAGTGTCACCTTGCTTTCCTGGCCCTTCAGGTAAAAAAAAAAAATTAATGGTTTCTTAAAGAGTAATAGAACAGCCTATAATCTTAATTGAATAAAACCCATTTCTTTCTTTTTAATTTGAAATCCAAAATTCAAATTGAAATCCAAAATTAAAACAGGTTGACATTCAGAACTGCCTAAAATATTGTTCAGTAGCTAGGATGAAGTCCAAGTAACCATGAGTTATTTATTTCAGAAGTAAAAAAAAATAAATTGGTGGCCTCACAGTTTTGTGGGCACCAACTATCCTGTAAAATGGTTGTTGTTCTAGTTGTATTCTGGGGGGTTCCTAGGGAGAGAAGGCAACGGTGGCTGGGTGTGGTGATACATGCACACCTGTGATGCTGCAAATGGGAAACTGAGGCAGAAGGATAGTGAGCTTGGGCCGCCCAAGACTCTGGAAAGAGGGAGGAGGAGGTGACAAGGAACATTACATCATGTGTGTGCTATCTTGAGAATTATCCTGTATTAAAAAAAAAGTTCAGCAAACATCAAGGTGGCGATGGTTTACTAAACCAGTGCCAGCTGGTCAGGGCATGCCTGCTGGCTTGTGAAATGCCAACTGGTCAGTGCATGCCTGCTAGCGTATGCAAAGTGCAGGTGAAGACACCACAGCACAGGCAGAACCTGACTGCAGCAGACGGTGGGGGATGAAGGATGCTCCTTTCTAGCCCTTACGGGGTTGAACTCAAACACCCACAAAAGGGGATGGAGAGCCAATGTACCACACCCTTTGTATGGGCACAGAAGGCCCTGGAATACATTCATTAAACTAGATGTTGAAGTAGCACACACCCTTAATCCCAGCACTCAGGAGGTAGAGACAGGAGGATCTCAGTGAGTTTGAGGCCAGCCTGTTCTACAGAATGAGTTCTAGGACAGCCAAGGCTACGCAGAGAAACCCTTTTGAAAAACAAAAACAAAACAAACAAAAAGAAACTAGGTGCTGAGTAATGACAACTCTATTAAAACTTGCTATTTGCTTGATTTTCTAATGTATGGTGCTCCTTAAACCTAAACAGTAGCCATTAACAATAGCAAAATGTTTTTCTGTGTTTTTCCTTTTTGAGACAGGGTCTTTCTAAGGAGCCCTGGTAGTCCTAGAATGTTCAGTGTATTGCGGTGAGTTGGCCGGTCTTCAAGTCACAGCAATCTCCCTGCTTCTGCCGGGACTAAAGGCCTGCACCACCATGCACAGCTTTATCAATATGCTCTTAAATTTGCTGATTACCATTGTGCAGTTTTTAAAGACCAGCTCCTCCCTTGCTCCATCTCAAATGCTTGATCTCCACGTGTGACTGCTGGCTACCGTATGGGACTGCAGGGCGCTCAAACATTTTCAACCCTGCAGGGAGCTGTGCTGGACAGCGCTGCCCTTTGTGGAGAAGAAAAGAAACACTTAACTTAGGAGTTGTGTGTGATAGGTGTCTTTGTTTCTCGATTCACAGTGAAGAAACTTAGGAAGCTTAAGTCATTTGTCCAAGTCAGGTAACTGATAGAGGGTGAAGTCAGGACTTCACGCGGTCTCTCCAAGGCCTCTGCCGTTTCTGATGCACAGTCAAGTGTTGATTCATTCTCTCATCCATCTCAACGATAAGATTGACAGCGTATTTCAATAATTATGCTGGAAAAGCAGGTAGAAACAGTAACGGAACAAACTAGTTCCTCTGTGTACTGAGCCCTGATTAGCGACGAGGGCCGTAAGGGTCAGAGCGGTGAGTCTGGTTCTCGATTTCATGGTAGTTAATAGCCCAGTAGGGGCATCCAAGATTAAATATACAACCACAAAATTAATTATCAGCTGCAATTGTGATAAGCATCTAAGAAGAAAACCCATCCGTTTTGAAAGAGACATTCAAGACTCATTACATAACAATAATACCAATAATTAATAATAAAGCCTTGGCTTCCGTGCCCTATGAAATTCGAATTAGGAAGGAAAACCTATGCTACCGGCTTCCTGATTGATGAGGGCACTGTAATCTTTATGCCTTGTAAACAGGGAGATCTGTTTCATCCAAGGTCATCCTGGGTTGACATGACCAACTTCAATTTCATCTGGCTCTCCTTGGTAGAAGTGTTTAGAAGTGGGTTTTTTCCCCCTTTGAGATAGAGAGCTGTGATCAGCTAATTTGTCAGCATTACAAAGCAGTAGCCCGATCCTTATAGCTCTTCTCTCTCACTGAACCTTCGCAGCAGCTGCCGCTGACACATGAACTTGGTGGATGAAGATGCCACACTGCGGCTATTTCCCCACTGCTCTGCGGAGGGTAAGATAGAGGAATAATGCTTCTTCTCGGCCATTTTCTTTGTCATCTCTAACAGGGTCAAACTCAAATACACATAAAAGGAGATGGAGAACCAATATGCCACACTATCAAATTTAAAAGGCTAGGGGCGGGGAAAAAAGTCCAAACCATAAACTGTTATCACGTCCTGTCCTTTTAATGCTCGTCTATTAACTCCAATAAAAGAACAACAGACTGTTCATCACTCCGTAACACGGCACGCCTGTTATGTCAATACGATTAGTGTTTGTCATGTGCTCGTGGACTGGTTACACTTTATAGAAAAAAATTGATTTCACAGAATCAGAGACACTAGAATTGGAAATATTCTATTAGATCATGAGACACATCTCTGGAGGCTGTGTAGATTGGTCCCTGCTTCCCAGTGTATTTTCTGGTGTGTTTTTTCTATCAGGTTTTGATGGGCTTATATATTTATGATAGGCTGGGGCTATGTTCCACTAAAAATTATACCAATCCATCTGAGAAATAAAATTCTCGAAAAAAATAAGCATTTGCCGAGTGCTAATTTTACTTTGGTGGATACGTTTTTAATATAGAAGTGGTTACAGCCTCTCCTCTTACGAGAGGCAGGGTAGCAGCGGTGGATCACGGGTTGGCATTATAACCAAGTAGTAAATTTACATATCTTAAGATGAGAAAATTTCCCCAGACCAAATTTCCCATCAGATTTACACAAAAATGTGATATGAAATTTTGATTCCCAACAATGGCTTATTTTCTGTGTGGGAAAATGAACCCTGTGCCTCCTGTAAGTGCCCGTAATCACACACCTGAAGGGAATGGTATTTTGGACTTTTTGGACAGTGTGCATTCAGGTGGGAGAGACATTTGCAAGATAGTCACAAATAAGCCCTGATCGTGGGGGCTGGTGAGGGCTGAGTCAC
>NC_022009.1:125298963-125325365 GCF_000317375.1 Microtus ochrogaster | reverse complement strand
TTTTTCGAGACAGGGTTTCTCTGTGACTTTGGAGCCTGTCCTGGAACTAGCTCTGTAGACCAGGCTGGTCTCGAACTCACAGAGATCCACCGGCCTCTGCCTCCCGAGTGCTGGGATTAAAGGCATGCGCCACCATCGCCTGGCTTCATCTTGTTTTGCTACAATGTCACATCTCCGCCCTGCTTCCCTTCCTCACTCTTGATTTCTGGAAGTGGCTGAGAGAGGAAATGAAGGAAGGCTGGGCCTGGACTAGGAGGTGTGAGCCCTGAGTTCAGTGCCATGGTCTCCCCCTGCATATAAGTAAATGCAGTGGCTTTTCCAGGTGAAATTTATACACAATAGTCAACAACCAAGCAATCTAGCAACTCTGGGATCTCCCAGGACAGGCGAGGTGATGCTTCCCTCTTCTTCAATGCTCTGCATAGCATCCTCTCCCGGTTTCATCCCCTAGCAATGCTGGAGAAAGGACCACGATACGATTTCCCTCAGTCCTTCCCAGCTTTCCTTTATCCCCTTTTCTTCTTCATGGAGAGAAAGAGCAGAGAGCTGGATGTAGTCTATACCGGTGGGTGGGAGGAGGGAATCAGGCCAGGTGTGGGAAAAGGCAAGGAGGAAGCAGAGATGTGTCATGTTCTGCCAGACAATGCCTGACCCTGCCTGTCTCCATTCTCACATCCCTGTCTGGATGCCCAGATGCAGTTCTTGTTCCGGGATGCAGCTGATGAGGATTATGTCTGGAGAGCATCCCAGTGAAGACCTACTACATCTTTTCTACACCTGCGAGCTAAATGAGCAAGAACGCCCAGGTGCTGAGTCAGATGTATGGATTTGCTGCACGTTATGCAAACAAGTCATTTTGCCTGTCCAGAAATGAGAGCTCTCTCCATAGTGCTGTTTTCCTGACCTCTCCATCATTCCAGAGAACGCAAACCGAAAGCTGGTCCAGCAGTACGCAGAGCCAATTGCTCAGCACAGGCACAGGGTATTATTGTAATGGGTGCCAGCCGCAGGAAGGGACCTACTCGCCCGAGCAGAATCTGCGAAAACAGCTGCAGGTTAACAAAGTCAGGGGCGTCTGCTATGTTAATCTGCTCAGTTCTTGAATGGTAGTGGTAAAGTAGGTATGGACAGGATGCGAGGAGGTGGCAAAATAAAGATGGTGAGGCAGTCGTGTAAAGTTGTGGTCGCTGAGTTCTTAGGACCAGTGGTCAAGAACTGGTCTGTGGACCAGCAGGTCAGTGTGACCTGTGAACCTTCAGTACCACCCAATCCCCATCCGTTTCCCAAACCTACTGGATCTAAGGGTATATCATTTTTAATTCCTGGTGATTTGTTTGGTTTGCACATGAAAGTTTAAGCAGCTCTTGTACAGCCCAGTAATTCCCTGTTGGTAGCAGCCCAGATGTTTAAAGCAAGGACCAGATTTCCTAGCCCCCTGGGAATCTGCTCTCAGCTTTGTTTCATCAAGAGCCCATGAATGGGCATGTTTCTCTCCTTGAGTGTACAACACTCTGCCTTTTTTTTTTCTAAGCTACTCCCACTTTTTTTTCTCCTACGAACTGCATTTCATTGTGCCAGAGCTGCCATCCATGAAGGCGAGCACCTGATTGAGACTGGATACGGACAGTCTTTTCCCCCTGAGGATTGATCGGTTCTTCTGAGATCATTAGGAACAAGAAGAACACCACAGATGTGGGGACCCGTGCGACAGCAGTGTCAGGCAGGCCCTTCCTAGCGTATGTGGAGGGGAAGATGTGTGGGAGCCTAGCCAGAGGAGTTAGAACTGAAAGACAGAGACAGAAAAATCATTTCAACACCTCAGCACAACGGAACCAGAAGTCACCCTTGGACTTCAGCTTGAGTGAGCCCATAAACCCACAGCTTATCTTAAAGTGGGTTTTCCGTTATTGACAGCTAAAAGGGTGGTCTAGACAATACAGTCTTGAAATTAGATTATCAGCTCTTCCATGCTGGGAGCGTTTGCACCTGGACACATGAGAATAAGTGAGAGATCTATATTCACTGTGAGGCTCATGACCTAGAATTTGACCAGTGTGTGAATGAATTTATAAGATGTGTGTGTGTACACTTTTAACCTGAGCCTAATTAAATGTAGGCGGTTTAAAATGTCCAGGTACTCCCGAGCCCTAAATACCGGTTATCTGTATTGCAACACAGCAGCGGGCTGTATTTATTTTCTGGATTTAGAGGCAGCGTGTACTGAAATTAATATTTAAATTTATGCCAACTAATATGCAAATGCGCATGGCTTTGGTGCTTGGAAACCCAGGGAGGACAGGATTGCAGCGCTGACACTTGAGCAACAAGACAAAGGGGGACTAAAATGCGATGTTGCGGATCCCTGGCCAGAGCCAGGGCAGGTGGGGAATTTATAACCCTGTAAAGTGTCCTAAAACAGAAGACGGTGCCTCAACTTAAAATAATGGTTTAGCCATTCATTAATTTGTTCAACGCAAACACCGCTACTTTCCAGAAATGATGGTGCCAGCAAATACAATCTACAACCCACGCATTTAAAAAAAAATGTATTTTTATTTCTGCTAAACAAACAATTTCTAAACCTACAATTGTTTACTCTGTTGTTCTTTTCAGTGGACAGCTGTTATTCATCATTGGTCATATATTTCATTAGTATATACCTGCTTTAATATGTGTGTGCATATTTTTAATTAATCAGCTAAGTTATGCATGGTAGAAACTTGACAGGCAGTAACTTCAACGAGGTAGAAATTTTTAAAGTGTCTGAGGTAGGGCGTCCCGGCGTTTAGTGAGGACAGACATGTCTAGTTTTCCAAACACAAAGCCTAGGGTGTGATGCTCACCCTCTAGGTGGCTTCTGGGTCTCTCTGGCCGTAGCAACCAACTTCTCCATAGCAGGTGGAAGGATAAAGGTTTGCCTCCTCTCTTTAAATGGAGCTCCCTAAGCCAGCCTTCCGTGCAATGTACCTTTCATTCTGATGGCCAGCAGTTAGTCCTGGGCTGTACCTGGCTGCGATAAAGGCTGTAAAATAGAGCCTTTAGCTCAGAAGCCCTGTGTCCGGACAAAAGCAATGATTTTGTTAGAGAAGCAGAAAATGGATGTGCTTAAGTTTGCATCTTAAATGTCCCCCATGTGTTAAAAGTGCAGTCCCCAGCTTGGTGCCATCGGAGATGCTGGATGCTTTCAGAGGCGCGTCTAGTGGGAGGTGCAAGGTCATTTGTGGGTATGTCCTTAAAAGGAATAGTAGGATCCTGGCCCCTTCTTCCTCTCTTTCACTTCCTGACCTTGGGGTGAGCATCTTTGTTCTGCTTCTTCCCATTGTCACTGGCACAGGCTTGGACAGAATGGGACCAGACCATCATGGACTAGAACCTTTGAAACCACGAGCCAAGAAAACACTCCCTGTAAGCTGATTATCTTAGCCTTTGTGATAATGACGTAAAGCTGATTACAAGATACTTGAAAGGCATTGGCCAGACTGTACTCTAGATAATAAATATGTATTTGCTCATTCACTAGCAACCAGTTTTTTTATGGGCAAGAGCTTGCTTTGATGAAAATAAATGATTATCATATCTTTAATTCTATTTTATATTTATCTTGTGTGATTTTTATCTTGCTGTTTACTATTTTTTGTATGCATCCTTGTCTTTGTTAGGAGTCTGTACACGAGAGTACCTATGCACAGGGGCAGAAGTTGGCGTCAAATATCCTGGAGTTGGAGTTACAGGTGGTTATGAGTCACCCAGAGTGGGTCCTTGGAATTGGCCTGATGTGGCTTTTAGCTGCTGAGCCTTCTCTCCAGACCCCTTGCTTGATTTTCCTCCACTAGCTTATCAGCAATGATAGCTTTAAGTCTAGGTTGAAAAGAATGCATGAACTACACCAAACTAGATGTGATAAGAGAAATTTAGGAGCAATTAGTAATGTCCGTGGTAGCCAGTGCATATATGTTGGGTTTTACTTGAAGTTTCAACTAATAAGTTTAGAGACATATGGCTCCTGTGAAGCCAGTTTCAATCTCCACCAAAATACCTTATTTAAGTGTATTGTTTGGAATGTTTTACTCTGGGGAAAGATGATATTCTTGGCAAGTTGGGACTCTTTCAGGCAGTTATAAATTTTTTGAAGGTTTCCAGAGTATTGCTAAAGGAATTACATTCAAATTTCAAGTTACACTTAGCTGGCAAATTCTCAGTTGAAAACCTGCTTCGAAAGAGGACTTTTGTTATTCTTTAAAGGACAAAATAGAAAAACAGGTCATGAGTTTTATGCTGTCAGAATGGAGATGCAATTCTATGACACGTTCATCTCTTCCTTCCCTTAGAAAGCAGAGGGGCCGCGAGCCGTGATAAGGACTTTCCAAGTTCAAAACAGGTGCTAGCAAGACAATTTCAGGCCTTCTCTTTATTTAGCTCCAGTGAGCCAAGCATGGGGACAAGCAGGCCAGAGTTAAATTAAACCACAATCAAAAATAACCAAGGCCATGGAGCGAGGTACTGAATTGCATCTAAAAAAAATATGTCTTTAAAAAGCTGTGATGGCAACAACCTTCTTTTCCTGTCCCGCACTGCCCACCACATTTCATCAGTATTGGTGACAAGACACTGGACCGAAGAGGTTGTGATCCTTCTAGAGAGGTGGGATTGTGCAATCCCCTATACAGATGCAGAAGACTTCTGGGGTGGTGTGAACAGGCCCCCACAAGGCTCTTTGCCTGCTTGTTGCCTGACCTTCCCACTTGTGAGTGAAGGGTTGTTCTTTTATTGAAGAAACTTGCGTGGCTATTGGCTTTTTAAACCTTGCTTATCTACAGCTGTGGAGAATGGCCTATTTGTAAATAAAACCTGTTAATTCTGGCTCTTAACTTGAACTCTTTCAAGAGCAGAGTCTGAGAGGCCTGGGAGCAGGTTATTTATTTGGGAAGTGATCTCATAAAGCAGGAAGGAGAAACCAGATGGAGACAGAGAGGGAGGAAAATCGTCTAATACACAAGACTGTTACTGAGAACACACCATGAGTTAGCAGGCTTGATTCTATCAAGACGTCCAGAAATGTGTACAGCTGTGCCCCAGCGTCTTCTGTAGACATAATGGGAGATTGGAACACACTGTCCTGGCTTCCAACTCTGTTGCTTCTAAGTTTCCCCAGGACATGATCAAATAGCACACTCTCCTGACTTCTGGGTTGGGTCTTGATCTTGGTCCCCCACGCCATCAAAAGCCCTGTCTACCATGGCCCCACAGAAGGGCCCCAGGGACCTCGTCTTGAGGTGGACTGTGTCAGAGCAAGGTAAAGCTGAGACAATGTAGGCTGTTTACTATTCATTTCAGTCGGGGAGGCTGAGGAAGACTGGGAGGGTTGGGGGTGGGGCCACAGGGGTGTCTGCTAGAGTTCCTGACTGTCATTAGGGATTCAGTTCTGCTCAGCAGGTTTACTTAGATACCGTGGTAACAATCAATGTACTTGATGCTCTTCTGAGTGGAGGGTACAGTTTTAAATCACCGTCTAATGAGCGTTGCAATGTGAAGACTAACATCCCCACAGTCGCTCATTTATATCGAGATGCAATTTAAACCCTTGGTTCTCTCTCCTCCCATATCCCTCAGGTCCCATGATGCAACTTCCATATTTCCCTTCTTCATGCTGCTGTCTCACCCCAGGGTAGCGATAGAAGCAACGCGGTAACCTTTCAAACATGTCGCTTGCTAGATACTACTCTACTACCATTCCTCATAGAGTCTGAGGAGGAGACTCTTGGCTAAGATGAGCTCTGGTGAGCCACGTGACTTTGACTTCACACAGTTTAACCTCCACCATCAACTAGAGCGTGAATCGCTGGTAGAGAACGCACCATGGAAGAACACAGTATCAGTTACTGCCCAGCCTGTGTTTTCTGACTGCAGCAGGCAAATGATACCTTGGCAGACAGGTCCAGAGTCGGCCGCAAAGGCTTGGCATTCTGCTGTGAGTCTGCACTGCCCAGGCTGAGACATGGGGCAGGATTAAGAAATCTCAATAGGCCTCCTTTCCTGTCGGCGTAAGAGATGGGCAATAATAACATTCTTGTTGGGTTGTTGTAAGGATTAAGCGTTATGTAATGTACGGAGCATACCCAAACTTCACTCAACTTTGTATTCTATGTGTACACGTGTGTGTACGTGTATGTGTGTGGGTGCTCTCAGGGGCCAGAAGAGGGTGTCAGATTCTCCAAAACTGGAGTTACAGATGGATGTTGGGAACCCTGGTCTTAGGCAAGGCTCTTAAGCACTGAGCTGTTGCTGGAGTCCCCAAACTGTGCTGTTGCAACCCAACGAGGAAACAAGTAAATAACCTTATTTCTATTTTGCATCCCATTTTTACTTAGTTCCTGAATTGATGTGGGAGTGATTTCTTATTAATAAAGAAACTGCCTAGGCCCCTTGATAGGCCAACCCTTAAGTGGGTGGAGTAAACAGAACAGAGGGCTGGGAGAAAGAAGCTGAGTCAGAGAGTTGCCATGATTGTCCCACTCCAGACAGACGCAGGTTAAGATCTTTCCTGGTAAGCCAGCTCGTGGGCTACAAAGATTAATAGAAATGGGTTAGATTAATATGTAAAAGCTAGCCAATAAGAGGCTGGAACTAATGGGGCCAAACAGTGTTTAAAAGAATACAGTTTCCGTGTAATTATTTCGGGTATAAAGCTAGCCGTGCAGGCGGCCGGGTGCTGGGGACGCAGCCCCGCTGCTCTTATTTCAACACTGAATAAAGATTAGATTTACTGAAACACTCATCCAGAGTAAGCCGGTTGACATTGAGCTGAAGGCCCAGTGTGGCAGGAGGTGGGCATGTTTCCCGGTTCCAAGCCTCCAGACAGATAGAGCCACCTTTCAGCACCAAGCAGCCTCTTCCAAACCAGAAGCACTCAGCAGCGAGAGGTCCCACAGTCCACACACCCCATGGCCATGTCTCATTTTCTAGACACGATGAGACAAAAGGAGGGTCCCAAGTGGGACCGATGAGGTTCGCTCTCATGAGACCTTCACTGTTGCCTAGCTATCTGGATCCTTCCCACAAGATTTTGGTTCAGTCTGCAGCCCAAGATGACTACCTGTAAGAACATAGGTCTTCAAATCTTGGGTGTAGTTTAGTAGTTAAGCAGTTGCCTAGTATCCACAAGATCCTGGGTTCCATCTCAAGCAGGAAAAAAAAAATCAAGACAAAAAAGATGAAATTAAATGCAACACCACCTGGGACAGCTGATGGCTTTCCAAGAGGCACGAAGGCATGATTATATTGGAGGGAATTCATTTCCAGATACTCAGTTTTTGTATGCACCCTTTAGAAGCTGAGCAGAGGTAATTTGAAAACAAGGCTGTTTCTTCCATGTTCCTTTCATCCTCTCCTTTCTCCTACTTGCTGCTTAGAGTCCATGCATCTTTCATCTGTCCCACCTTACTCTGCTGCGCTCTGCCTAGCATGCACAAAACTGAAACCAGGCAACGGGAGACATGAAAAGACGCTAGTCTTAAAAAGAACCTTGTGCTTTCCTCTTTCAGATCCTGCTGAGGGCTCCTGTCAGTTGCTGTAGGATAATGAAGGTAAGTCTGGTTGGTTGGCTGCTTTGGGACTGGAACTCTGACAGGCATTGTCCATTAATGGATGAACTAACTGTGATCCCCAAAGTTTCATTACAATATTCAAAGCATCGGATACTATTGAAGCATTGAATAAGAAATATATGTTGGAAAGGGTTTATGAAATAAACAATAACTTAATTTTATAATCCTGCATGTAATTAATATATTAAAGTTGTGCCCTGGAATGAATGAAATATAAATGACAGTTATTTGTTGTATATATGTGTGTGTGTGTGTGTGTGTGTGTGTGTGTGTGTGTGTATCTATGTGTGTGTATAAAATGCTGGGAATCAGACTCAGGGCCCTGTTTTTACTTGATGAGTGTTGTAGCACTGAGCTACATCTTCCAGACTTATAATTTGATAAGTCTTAACAGAGGCACACTAGTGATCTAATGGAGTCACGCATCCATTTGAAGGTTGGGCAAGTTTAGACTCATTGCTTTAAAAAATGGAGGATGTAATAGGGTTATCAGATCTGAGACAATAAGAATAACTTGTGATAATGGACCGCCTTGCTAGTTTGGGTTTAAAGAACAGAATGGTCTCTCTAATACAGCATATGATGGACCACCTTGCTGTTTGGGTTTAAAGAACAGAACGGTGTCTCTAACACAGCCTATGCCTTCTGAATGTACCTACCTGTTTTCATGGGAGCAGGTCATCTCGGCAATTACATCTTCAACACAGGAAGTAGAGTGGTCGTTTCTGAAGCCACCTCATGCTAGCAAACGCTAATGTCAACCCAGAAAAGAAACTTCATCCTTTCTCACTGGAAATGGGTAATGTTTTATTGCTATGAACTTTAAATCAGTTTTAAACTCTGTGGGTGGAATAAAAGCAGTAGAACTGAAGTTCAGACTAAGAGGCTGTACCTACACTGGACAGTCCAGTCCGCAAAAGCTGGCTGACCGACCTGCACTTCAGTGATTGTGGAGGCGTTGGAATATTTCAGAGCCATAGCCACGTTACCTTGAGTAGCCATTTATGCTCATTTCTATCTGCAGCCTAACATTATTGTGAGTCTTAGGTAAGTCCTTTTGGAGAGTATGGTCAGACCCTCACGTTTCCACCAAAAAAAAATCACAAAACACGTCAGGCCTATACCAGAGAATTCCATGCTTTGCTGTGACCCACTCCCCTGATGCTTCCGCCAATGTGTTTTTAAAGTGTCCTTATTTGTTCTGCTACTAAGAATATTTCATGAAACTGTTACCACGTGGGAACACAGAATTTGGGACAACCTAAATCTTTGTTCTGACACCTTGGTCACTCGTATTTGGTGCGAATAGAATAAACTATCACTTGTCCCCTGTGCAGTGAAATGTGTTTATACTAACATTAGTTATGGAACTGACAACTGTGGAGGAAGACCCCACCCATATTTCTTTAGGTGATAGAGCCCACTCTAGTAGCTTATTGGGTTCAACCAGATAAATAGAAGGAATATGATAACTTAAAGTTAACATTTACAATATGCCAAACTTATATAGTTTACAAATGCTTAAACTTGTAATGAAAACTTTAAAGAATAACATTTGTAGGGCAAAACAGTTTTTTAAAATTCTTCTAGAATTTCTGGACCTGATTAGGTCCTAGTCCTTTGAAATGATGTGTCTTTTCTCAGGAGGCCATGGGAGAGGCAGGCTCAGGGTGACTGTTGGGTGAATGGGTCCCTGAGGTTTTGATATGAAGCCTTGTTTCTTTGGGTGTGACTTCAGATTCTGGATTGGCTGTGGAGCCAGCCTTCTGTCTTACCCAGAAATAGGCTTTCTCTGCTATTTTAGAGCCTCTTTAGTTCAGATTTGAACCTCCTTAAATATGCTTTCTTCTTTGAGAGCATCCCTGACATGTGGGATGTTCATGTGAGTCCCTATCGCTGTGACTTGAATCACGATTCTGTCAAAGCAAGTGCGTGTTCATTGCTTCATGCAGAATATATATATATATATATATATATATATATATATATATATATGCCAGGCACTGTTCAAGGGCCTGAATTTACCTCTGTGAAGAAAACAGGCGTGGTTAGAGCTTCATGGAAAATATACCTCAATGGGGTTAGAAAAAAAATCAGCACAAAAGAGAAGCATTGCATAGATATGTGACTAGAGACAGTAAATGCTGCATATGAATAGAACATTGTCAGTGGTAAGAACGGGGGTTCTTAGTTTGATGCATCTAGGTACAATAATATAAACTGAACTCAAGTGTGAGAAGGAATTGGGAACTAAAATGCTGAAATCGTTTTAATAGATAGAATAGACTAGAAACAACACATGGCCCTGGCACTAAGCCATCTCTGGCTTTCTGGGGACAATGAAAGAAAGACTGTTTCTCCAACATTGAGCAAGGGTTGAGTGGAGAGACTAGTGACACAGGAGGAGGTTAGAAAAAAAAGCAAAAGCTCAAGCAGGAACCATGTCATTGAGTCCAGATTTCAGCGGGGAAATACAGAAGGTTTCTGACAAATTTGATTTATTTTTGAGAGAACTCTGTTGCCCTTTGAAGATCAGGTTGGGGGTAGGGCAATGTAGAGAGAAGGAGCCAATTTTGGAATGGTGTCAACAATCCTGGGTCTCTGCAGCTTATGGTAACATAGTTTCCATTCCCCTTGTGGTTTCTATCCACTGCAAGTCAGCTGGGCATTCTGCTCCGCCTCCCTTCAAAGCAGGACCTAGGCTGGTGGATCAGACGTCCTCATGAACAGAGGCCATCAGCATGGTAGGCAACGGGACGTAGTCATGCATTGACTCTTAGGACCTCTGTCTGGCAGCAACACGTCACTTCTATACATCTGTTATTATAGATTGAACTATGGCCAATTCTGAGGTTGGCAGCAATGGAAAGATGCTCCCCTTCTGGCAGGGACTCTGAAGAGAAAGAATGTGGAATTGAGGGTACCGTTATGTAACGTCCTCCAGGAGGCCGCTGTTGGGATACATGAGTGATGTCAGTGAGAAGTGGGCGATGGAAGATCTGAGGCTCACTTTGGAGTTACTTTGGGGGGTGGATGATACGAGGGCTCTTGCCAAGATGTCCTTATTAGACTGGGAACCGCATAAAACAAGCTATTGTGTTCCTGTTCACATCTCCAGGGCCACACAGTTTCCCCAAATGAATGAGTGGGGTCCCAGGAACCTAACATAGGTTCCCTGAGCACAACATGGCTTGGATTTCCCTCACCCTGCAGAAGGGCTGAGCCTTTTATATAAAGAGAGTGAAGATTCTTTCTGCACGCCCAGAGTAGATCCTCACTCTGGTTCTCTGTAGGGCTGAGAGGAAAATTGATTTCAGTAACCCTCCTCTCTGCCATGGACCTGCTGCAGGCCTGCCCTATACCATCTGGCTCCCTTCTCTCTTAGGTTTTAAATTTCCTCCATTTCTTATCCATTTCAGATCTCTTCACACTCCAGGGTAGAATAGAAGAGAAGATGTCTGGAACAGTGCCTTTGGAGAAAATAGAGTCGAGATCTAGCCAATAAATCCCGCACAGCACATAACTCTAACAAAGAGAGTGCCGGGGAGAGGGGGAAAGTCTGCAGAAAACAAACCTCCAGAAATGCTCCCAGGAATCCTGCTCTCTGGCCCCGCTGCCAGCAGGAGGGCACCTACCGCCCCTCTCTGCTCAGCAGCTCTCCAGCTCCAGCCCCTGGGGAATGCAGGGTAAGGAAACTCACCTCCTGTGCCCATAACAAGCAGGATGATAGAGACCAGTGCACAGTGCACACAGGGTGTTGTGACTTAGCTTCTCCAGAGCAAGTGAGATGCTTGTGTATGTGGAGTAAACAGTGGGCTTTGACAGGGTTCCCAGGGCTTCTCCACCTCCCTCCAGGGTCAATGTTGTCTGCAGTCTGAATAAATCATCCAGAGGGCTCTGTGGTGGGAGAGGTGTGGGTGGAGGGAGTGGGAGGGATGACCAGGTTCCGCTTTTGCACCTGCTCAGGGGATTCCCCATTGGAGGTGTCTCTGGTTATCTACTTAATTTAACACCTGGGCATGGGCAGCGGGGGATGGGTGCTGTTCACAGTCACAGCTCCTCTTACCTTTCTTTGCTGCCAGGGGCTCCCTGCGCCCAACACAGGGCCTCAGGGAAACTGGTAGCCTATTCCCCTCAGAGGCACGGTCAAGAAGGATGTCTGGTGATTCAGGCAAAGGTAGTTCATAAGACCCTGGTCCTCAAAGCTCTTCTGTGATCCTTGTAGCTCAGGTCTGGAACTGAGCCCTGGCTTCCCCCTCAGAGGAAGTGTCATAGATAGGGGTGATAGATAGGGGTGGGTGAGACCAGGTCCCTCCTCTCTTCGTGTCTTTTAATGTAAATCTGGGACCGAGGAGATGGATCAGTGGGTAAAGCATCTGCCATGCATCTTAGTTACTTTTCTATTGCTGTGAAGAGACACCATGACCAAGGCAACTTAAAAAAGGAAGCATTTAATTTAGGGCTCGTGTTTCCAAAAAGAGCCCACGATCACCATGGTGGAGCACATGACAACAGGCAGACAGGCATGGTGCTGGAACAGCCGCTGAGAGCTCGCGTCTGAACCTCAAGCGGGAGGCAGAGGTGGGGGATTTTGAAAGACCCTCAGATAGTGTCTTTCTGTCTGGGGAGACCCTTCCCAAGGAGCAGCGAGACCATTTGTGCGGATGCAAACAGCAAGAGGTTTATTCCGATACACAGGTACCTGGGGCAACAAGGTCCCTTGGAGGACTTGTGCGCCCTCAGGCTGGGATAGCGGGTTCTTATAGGGTAAAGGGAGCAGAAGCATGGATACAGAAGCGAGATGCATAGTTACAGAGTATTCATTGGTCAGTTTGAATATGGCTGAGTTCAAGTCGGGACAAGGTCCCTGGTTCCCGAGAATTCAGATATGGCTGCCTTGGCTCTTGTCTAGGGCAGACAGGGGGTTTCTCTCTTGGTATTCACCGTTTCTCCCCTGGCCCAGCCACAGGTGTCTCTATCTCGTTTTGGCAGCTTCTAAATTGCCCTTTGTTAAAACCCTGAATATTCAGTACAAGCCTTGCAAAATGGTGTTACCGGTGCTAAGTTGTTTAACAAGCTGGGCGGGGGGTCTTTCATGTGGTTCTAAGCTGCTTAGCAAGCTGGACGGGGGTCTTTCAATTTTGGACCCTCGGTGGCACATTTTCTTCAACAAGGCACAAACCCTAATTCTTCCAAAAATAGCCGCACTGTCTGGGGAACTAAGTATCCAAATATATGAGGCTGTGGAGGTCGTTCTCACTAAAGCCACCTCAGCCTGCCAATGTGAAGATCCTCAACCCTCAGGTAAAAGCTGGACTTCTGCCCACAGTCCCAGTGCTCAGGAGATGACTGGCAATGTCCCTGGGTGAAGCTGGCTGTTTAGACACGCTGGAGACCCTGGACTTTGGGTTCCTCAAGAGACCTTCCCTCAGTAAATGAAACAAAGAGGGATTGAGGAAGACAACCAACAACCCCTGGCTTCCACTTGAGTAAACACACACACACACACACACACACACACACACACACACAGACACACACACACACAGACACAGACACACACACACAGACACACACACACACAGAGACACACACACACAGACACACAGACACACAGACACGCAGGCACACAGACAAGCAAGCACACAGACACACAGACACACACACACAGACACACACACACACACACACACAGGAACACAGACACACAGGCACGCAGACACACACACAGACACACACACACACAGAGACACACACACACACAGACACACAGACACGCAGGCACACAGACAAGCAAGCACACAGACACACAGACACAGACACACACACACACACACACACACGCAGACACACACAGGAACACAGACACGCAGACACACACACACACAGGCACGCACACACACACACACACACACCCCGTTCCCTGCATACACAGTCCATACATGCTAAGATGTATCCACATATTTACATGTACCGCACACCTACTCATCCAGAAAAGAACATGTAAATCTGTTATTAAGAGAAAGAAAAAAAATAAATCCTTCATCTTCATCTACTCCACAGCCAGCAATGCTTGACTAGCCCCCGCCCCCTGGGTTTTATGGACAACTCCCCTGGGCTGAATCTACCTCATATTAAAGACTTTTCTCTGAAGAATGTTCTCTCCGGCCATCTACAGGGAAAGTTATTTTCTCTAAACAGTACCACAACCCCTCCTCAGAGAAAAGTGAGCCTTTGCATTCTTCCCCTGGCATCTTCCTTAGCTGCAGAATTAGCTACTCCCACCAAAGGAAAGAAAAGAGCCTGGCTATTAAGACTTTCTAAGTAGTGACTTCACCAACCTCACAACACTCAACACCCATATAACCATAGTCCACAGGACCGCCTGAGGTTTCGAACTGCTTTGGAGCTGATCTCCAACTATCTGACAGACTTCTCCACAGCTCTCCAGACAAGCCTTGTGCCTGCAACACCTAAGGTGGCGTTTGTGGGTGGGAGACATTTTTGTTCCTGTCACAAAATACCTGGCAGGACAGGAGGAGGAGAAGAAAAGGCTTACAGATCTCACGGATTCAGCCCATGGCAGTCCCCACTGGGTGGGGTGAAATGGGTCAATACAATGTGGCCAGGAAACCAAGAAAGGGAACACAGGAAGGGGTCAGGACAAGACGTAGCTCCTCAGGGTATCCCCACATGGCTTACTTTCTCCACCCAGGCCCCACCTCCCAATAATTCCACCACACTATGAATTTATCAGGGGATTAATCCATTGGCTAAGTCAGCATCCTTAGGACCTGATTGCCCATCAGCTAGTAACCAAGTGCCCATCTACCACATGAGCCTGGGGAGGACACTTGCTATTCCAACTACAGCCGCTGGTGATAGCCTCCATCTTGGTTTAACTAGTCATCTGTCTGGTTTTTATGAGACAGGATTTCACTGTATAGCCCTGGCCACACTGGAACTCACTCTGTAGACCAGGCTAGCCTTGAACTCACGGATCCACCTGCCCCTTCCTCCCTAGGAGTGCTGGAATTAAAGGCGTGTGTCACCGCCACCTGGTTACTATACTAGTCTCTAAAGGAACTTGTCCCGCAGTCACTAGTGCCTCTTTGAGGACCAACCACAGTGTGGGCTTGGGACCAAATGCCTGACAGAAGCAAGTTATGGGAAGAGAGAGACACTTCTCTTGGCTCATGGTTCAGGAACACAGTCTGTAATTGTGGGGAAGACACAGTGGTTGAGGTGTGTCTGCCTTGTCGGCGGTGTGTGGCAGTGCAGTTGAAGAAACAGGAAGGGCTGGGGGGGGGGAGCGGCGTTGCAGGAGTTTTTCCTCACGTGACGTGTGTCATGAGACAGATAACATGTTGCACCATGGGAGACTGATGGGAGACAGCTCATATTTGAACCATAAAAGCATTCACTCCTCCCATCAGGATAATTCCAGGATCCGAGGGAAGTTGGAGTTGAGCCTTTAGGCAGCTGGAGCTGGAGAACTAACCAAGTCCCGTGGTGGGGCTTTTCACCAGGGTACCCAAAGCTGCTGCTTCTGCCTGAGGAGGGGTCACAGGAAAGAGCATTGAAATTTCTTAGGAAACACATTGGCAAGTTTGGATAGTCGTCACTGTGAAGATTTCCCCCACACCACTCAGTCCCTGAGCTAATGGGGCCCTTCTACTGTCTCCCAGGAATTGAATCAATTACATTGTTTGCGCATGTGTATGCATGAGAGCTTGCGCGCGTGCGTGTGTGCATGCGTGCGTGTGTACATGCTCGGGTGCGTGTGGAAAGCGTGTCAGAAGAAAGCTTGCAGGAGTTTGTTCTCCTTTTCTACCACGTAGGCATCGAACCTAGACCATTAAGCTTGCGTACGCAGCCATCTCACCGACCCTAGGAATTGAATCTAACAGAAAGCGCTGATATTGTCAGAGCAGGAAAAGTCGTGGTAAGGTAAGGTGATAGCCAGGGGCCCAAGCTTTGGGCCCTGGAAGGTGACCCTCCTGTACAGCACTCATACCCAAATGTGTACCAGGTCCCTATTTGCCAGCAATCATCAGGTTCGGAGAATTCAGAGGGCCTGGTGCCCCCAGGAAGTCAGCCTGCCTTGGTCGCCATCTGTTTGTCAGAACTAGCAGATCTCACAAGCAGATTGTTGTCTGGATGTGGCCGAAGCTCGTGCCTGGTTCTCCCGTTGTGACCCTGGAGAGGGGCAGGAAGCGCTAGCACTGGCCCTGGATCACGTTCTGGGGCTGTGGATGCGATCTGATCCTTCTAGGAAGGGTGCAGACGATGCTGTTGGGCGGGCAGGGCTCTGCTACTTCCAGTTTGGCCTGGGCTTAATCTCAAACCTGGTAGCTGGTGTTCGAATCCCACAGCGTTACCCGGTGCTTGGGTGGAGACAATTATAGGGTAATGTGTTTTACTTTCAGATGGCAAGTTAACAATACGAGTTCTGATTTTAAAAAGCAAAACACAAAACCCGACTCCAAAATAATCCTTTGCCTCCTGCTGTTAGCTTTGTGCCTTCAGGTGATGCTAAAAAAGGGGCTCAACAGACATGCCAATCAGCAGCTCCTTCCATTATTGCCAGACCTAGGGGAAAAGCAGATCCCACTTCTTGTGCTAGCTACACAGCTACGCAGTGGCGTCACAAGCCAGTGAGTACAAACAGGGCAGTGTCCTCCTCCTACATCCCTTTCCCAGCAGTGTCCAGTGCATAGCAAGTACTGAACTAATGAGTTCATCGAGGGGTCAGCTCTGAACTGGGCTGACATCTCAGCTCCCAGGCCCAGGAGAGCGGGAGAGACTTGTTCATTCACTGACCTCAGATGAAAATTTGATAAACTGTTGATTCCTTTGCTTATTTATGAGTTATTACACGCATATAAATGAACATATTTTACTAGCTGTACAAATTATATTTTATCAGTATGAAACATGCATTTCATTCAACAGGCAGCTGACCTGCCTCAAGATGAAGTTCTCAAACGCTATCAGAATTTGTGTTCGTGAGTGCATATTTGACCCCCAAAGGGTACTTATAAGAATCCTAGGATCTACCATTGCAGAGTGAACCAAACCACCTTTGTTCAGTTAAGGGAGAAGAGACAGAAGTCTATGGCAGCAAAGCCAGCAAAAACCCTACCCTCATTACTGGGAATGAGATGGTAGAAGTAGCATTAGGATCCAGGGTGGATGTCCTTGAGCCAGTTTATCCCCTACTTCTGGTTCCTCAGGGGCAGAGTTTTTAAGAACAGCCCAAGCATCTCCACATGAAGATGGACGCTTAAAAGAAACCCCACACTAGCTCAAAATTGAGTATAATAGAGGGTTATTTATTTAGGGGTAGACTCACAGATTATAGTCCTCTGCACGAATGGGGAACAGCAATGGAATCCCGCAGCTGGAAGAGAGGCCAGACATGCACTTTACATGGGCATTTATAGTATAAGAGGCCACACCTAAGTGGGAGGGTAACTAACTAAAGGCCTCTACTGGCAGTAGGAATTCCTACAGCACCTCCCCCTCTTGTTTAAATAGAAAATTTCTAAGCCTAATACAAAATTATACACAATAAGAACAAATATCAGGTATAAAAGTTAGAATTACAACCATCGTAAACAATATCAAGCAAGACACATGTGATAAATGTTTTAATAATTATCCTATCCTAATGAGTTTAAGTCTTGTATAATAAATAACTTGGCCAAGTCATGAGAGGAAAGTAACTACAACTATCTAGTCTTCAACTCCATCGAAGACCTAAGAAGGGAAATAATATTACTTGAGTAAGCAGGAAGTGCAGTCAAGCAACTTCCAAAACGTGCAACAAATGACAGATAACTGGCTACTTGGACAGTCACCCAAAGTCTCATTTGCAACATTGGAGCAACCAACTTTGGCTAAAGTCTGGAGTAACTGACAGACCATTTTCAGAGGCAGGAAATTTTTCAAAGCAGCCTTACCCTGTGTTGGCAAGATTTGACTGTCTTTTCCTCTTGTATCCTGCCTGTCTTGTACAGACATTGTGCATTTTGTCAGTGGTCGATGCATGGGCAGTTCCTTGCCCAAAGGTCAGTTTTGCCAAGAAGAAAACAAGTTTCAAGTGGAGTGTCTTTGGCACTCAACATTCTCTCAGCAATAGACTGGTGCTGCCAGGAGCAATCATGTTTCATGTCAATAGAACCCTAAGTTATTTAAATGCCATATTCTAGAACTCTTTGAAGTGGTTGAAGATTACCCATCTATGCAAAATACAGTATCTATGTATCTAAAGAACCTGATTAACTATAAGTATGACAAACACGGATAGCTATTGACCTATAATTCTTAATACCTATATAACTTAAAGACTAAGACTTCATATTATAATATTAAACAACCTTTAAACAACTGTGCAACAAATTAGGACAATGATCTCAAAACATAAACAATATATAAGTATCTTGATCAGAGGTTGAAATGTATATTGCAATATGATAAATATATCCTAATAAAATTGTATCTTTATACAAAATGTCTTAGGCAGAGGGAGAAACATGCATACACACAATATGACAAAATAACTTTTCCTAGGTATACAAATATTGCAGACAAAAATAGGATGTAGAAAAAATGTATTCAATATAATTTAAGTTTGTATCAATATATAAGAATCGATATCAATATAAATAGCCTATAAATAATAGCTCACAAGTATTCACTCCATCACTCACTATTATTATTAGTGTGAGATTACTCACACTAATCTATTATTCCATCCAATTTCCTTTTTTAAAAAGAGATCCCTGAGCTTACATAATTTTCACCTCAACCCCCAACCCTATAACAATTATAATCAACCCCTAAATGATGTCCCTAACCCTGAGGACAAACTTTGTTGAGAGAGGAGATATTGTCTTCTAGAATTACTTCCAGTTGTGATGGGGCCAATGTTCTTTCTATGGGATCCTGTGAAAGTAAAATGATGATTAAGTTCCAAGATTACTGTCTGGTATAATTGCAGATAGTCTCTGAGTATTTGGTAGGGTTTTTCTGAGGTTCCTATTTGTAGTTCTGGCCAGAATGTTGTCAAAAGTGCATCATTTCAGCTAACCAAGTTGGAACCATTTGAGCATCAGGTACCCCAAAACAGGTCTTATAGGAGCACTATTAGCATCATGATGTCATATTAATCAGGTGGGGAGTTGTTGTTGTGGGGCCCCATCTTCTTCCTGGAAACCTCAAAGATATAGAGATAGGAAGCACAAGAAGAAAACTGTATGATTACAGTAAAGAGGAACCACAGCAAATGTTAATTAGATGATAGCTAAGTGTCTCAACGACAATTCAGTGCGAGGGCATTGGATATTCTTGATGTGACCTTGGCAAGAGAAAGTAGAAAAATATTAGAAAACATCATACCAGAAAGTTTTCTGAAATGGTTGAAGAACTGATTTATTGCTTTAAAAGATCACACTGTAGATGTGACTTTGTCAGCTCCCAAAGCCCGAGAACAGTAGATCAATGTCTAGCACAGAAAAAAGCAGAGTGGCCTACAATATATTAATCTAGTCAGAGTTTCACTCCAGTATAAAGGTAGCAAGGAGAACATTTGCAAACAAAGCAACACTATGCAGAATAGCATCCATTAACCTTCCGGCAGGGAGTCGTTAAGATACACTCGGAAGCAGGCTGCCTGGGTTTGGGTTCTGTTTTTACCCCTTACTAGGCTCTAATTTAGCGTTTGGCATTTCTTTGTACTTCTGTTGCTGCATCTGTTAAACGGGGACTTGGGTTATTTTTAGAGAGTCGGTGACGCCTGTCTGTCTGTCTGTCTGTCTGTCTGTCTGTCTGTCTGTCTGTCTGTCTTCTATCTACCCCTAGCTCAATTGTGGACTCTGTAGCAATAGCTACAGCGCTTACAACATTATCAGGCTTGTAGCAAATGCCTTATGAACGGGTTTGTTCCATCCAATATTGTATATCATGGTGTGAACTCTCTCCTACCCAGACCCAACTGAAAAATGATAGAAATCACCTCAGGAAAGTATTGAAGTAATAAAGAGCTAAGAAGATCAAAAGCAACAACAGAGAAATGTGCTCACTGAGCACAAGGCGAAAACACACGTCTCGACCAAGCAAATGAAGGGAATGCCCAGCCAATCAGGAAGTGCTGTGAGCAAGGCGTGGGAAACTGTACACATGCAGACACTTCATCTTTTTAGAAAAACCTTTCCGTTCATATTGTCTAAAATAAGAACAATTAGGAAACAGCCTCTTTTTAATGGTGCCCATTGCGCTAATGATTTTATTTTTCTATCTGTAGAGGCATCTTTGAAGATTCAAATTCTAGGAGGTTTAGAATTTTTTTTTTAATTTCAGCTTCTCTTGTTTACTATTGAGTTATGTACAGCTATATTTCTAGTTCTTATTTTGTAAGAATGCCACAGCATCTAATTGTGATACAGTTGTTTGTGTTTCTTGATCCATTCCTCCACCCCTTATAGAGCAATATACCTATAGGAGTTATTGGCTTTGGCGAGCCCAGCTCTGATCTTTTCATATGTATCTTGAGTCTTTATAATATGTATGCAGAGAACCTAAGAAGTCATCATTTAAAAAGAAACCAATTAAACAAGCGTCTGGATTTACAAACCACTTCACAACCCTGTAAGGAATGACTCACACCTGCTCAAATACATTTTGATCTTGAAAGAAGAGATGGTGTGTGTAATCAAAATCAACCTTTTCGTATTTTGTCAACGATTTTCCACTCTATTACTTAAGCATTAGGGAACAGTTCTGTCTTGTCAACACCCAGTTGGAAATAACAGCTTATGTGTGTTGGAAAATCGTGGTGGAGGGGTTGGGACTGACTCACAGGAACACAATTTCCCATGTCAGGGGGAAATGGTCTCCACCAAGAAGCCTGTAATTTTCCACGATGGTGAACAAGGAGGTAGGGTTTCCAAAGCAACAATGAACAGTTTCTCGCCTTGCCTTCCCGTACCACTGTGGTCATGATGTTCTGTCTTGGATAAGATAACCCAGCTGAGTTGCTATGGAGCCTGAGCCTGGAGTGCTGGGTTCAGCAGTTGGTCCCCGAGCATCCTTCCCTGTGTTCTCCAGCATCCTGGCGACTCCTTGCTTATGCTTTCGTGTGATGCTGGCATCCCCTCACTAGCCCATGAGCATCCTGAGGATGAAGCCAGGCTTTGCTCATCCATCCTTCCTGGACCTGCAGAGAGCCTGCCTTAGAAAGCTGCTCATTGTGTTCTTGCTGCATGGCTGAGTGGCCCTGTTGAGTAACCTGGAAAACCCAAAGCAAAGAAAAGCAGCCCACAAATCACAATCTCAGGGAACCTAGACAACAATGAGGACCCTAAGAGAGAGATACATGCATCTAATCTACATGGGAAGTAGAAAAAGACAGGATCTCCTGAGTAAATTGAGAGCATGAAGACCATAGGAGAGGGTTGAAGGGAAGGAGAGAGAAAACAGACATTTTTTTTTAAATTTTATTGTCTGTTTTCTCTTTAGACCACGAAAGACTGAAAAATGTGAACATAACCAGCCATGTGACCAAACACACTGCTAGAAATAAGGCTGGTTTCTCTGTTACCTAGGAGGCCTAGTTTTTGTTTCTTTACTGTCTTCTTTTTTTAGAGGCAACAAAGAATCAAAGAAGAGTTGATTTAGTGGTTCTACTGTCATCCCTGACAAGACCTTAAGAACCAGCAAGGCAAGGTACTTGCTACTTCTGATGCTGTTCCTCATCTGAGCAGCCCCAGGAAGGTCTTGATTTTTCCTCACAGTGTTGTGTGTACTTAGCCGGCCATTATGAATCACTTAAAGGTTAATTATTTGCAGAGCTCCTTTGGCAGATAGCCACAGACTTCATGGGAAAATAAAAATGTATTTATGGTACTTCATCCATGTTAACTGCAGAGGTGGTGCTTTCAAAGAACAAGACCCTTGGTTCACGCTCATTTGATCTCTAAGACCATCCTGCATTGACTGGTCAGATCCGTTTAACAAAGGCAAATAGATCTGGAGAAGCTGATGGTTCCACGTAGGTAGGAAGAGAAGATCAGAGAATGGGAATCAAGGCCAAGGAGGTGCTTGAACATGAGGTCCACATCAGACCAGCATTGTCTTCCTGTATTTATTTATTGATATGCAATTAATTGATCCATTAATTTTTGTGCTAGTGATAGAACACTGGCATGCTAGGTGAGTGATCAACTTCTAAGCCATGCCCTTAGCCAATTGCTTTCTAATGGATTAGAATACAGACAACATTTTGTTGTCTCAGAATTCAAATAACCGTAAGAAAGAAGGAAAAAAAAACGAAAGCTCTGCGTATTACTAGAATTGTGTTTCTTGGCTAGTATGCAAATTGGAGCTGGAAGTCATCTGTCGCTTTTGCCTTTGTCTATAGAGGGATGATCAGGTTGCACACTGTGAACTGCTAGTGGGAAGAGTCATTTAGAGAGGCATTGTCTTAGCTTGGCCTTCAATGGTGTTTCTCTTACTGGTAAGAATTTACTGATGGAGTGTAGGCCCAGAACGTGCTTGGACAGTTGGACAATACAGGAAGATCTTGGGTTTGCTCCTGTTAAGAGATTTTTCTAGGCAGGAGAGCATCTTTTAGTGTGTGTGTGTGTGTGTGTGTGTGTGTGTGTGTGTGTGTGTGTAAATGCACATGTATAAAGATGTGTATGTATGTATGTGAGTGTATGTGGTATAGTTGTGTGTGTATGTGTTTATGATTGTGTGAATGTGTGTGTGTATATCTTAGGGTGTAAATGTGTGTTAGTATGTGCAGTTGTGTCTCTTTGAGTGTTTATGTGTATGATTGTGTATGTGAATTGAGTGTTGTGTGTACATGTATGCGAGTGTGTGAGAGTTTGTGTGTGTGGTGTGTGTGTAGTAAGGAGGCTGCTAGATTGTTCCCAACTTAGCCATGAAATAATCACATTGAACCTAAATTAATTAAATCACTGCTTGACCCATTAGCTCTAGCTTCTTATTGGCTAACTCTTACATATTAATTTAACCCATTTCTATTAATCTGTGTATCACCACGTGGCTGTGGCTTATTGGGTAAAGTTCCATTCAGTTTTGGTGGGGCTATATGGCTTCTCTCTGACTCTACCTTTCTTCTACCTTGCTCTAGGCCAAGCCAGTTTCTTTATTCATTAACCAATAAAAGCAGCACATAGTCAGAAGGACCTCCCACATCATGTGTGAGTATGCATGTATGTGAGTGTGTATCACTGAATGTGTTTATGAAGTGTGTATTTGTGGGAGTACGTGTGGTATGAATGTTGTAATTGAGAAAGAGAGAGAGAGAGAGAGAGAGAGAAAGAGAGAGAGAGAGAGAGAGATGGCAGAAGGACACCTTGGAGAAGATTCACCCTACTCCCAGCATCCAGGGTGTAGAGCGAAGGGTCCTCCTCCATTTGTGGGAAATAAGAGACTCTTCTTCAGCTAAGAGCAGCACCCTCCTTCCCTCTTGGACTTACCCATATTAAAACAAGTATTCAAGGCATGTAAATGCCTTGCAGGTCGACCAGGAGTCCTGCCACTTTCAGATCTGGGCTGAAGTCTGGAAATTTGCAGTTTTACAGGTTCCACAGTCTTCAGAGCAGTAAGCTCTGTGGTCACAGAAACTTATCTGTAGAGCAAGGACTGCTTCCCTAAAGCTATTGGGAGGGCACCTTGAGAAACACAGAAGCAGAAGTGCCTTGGGCATCCTGATCTGCTGTGCTATTCACTGACAGCAGCTTGGGTGTGATTTACCTGAGATGTGACTATGTGCTGGGACCATGCCCAGGCTTCCTTGTGGCTTCTCATTTAAACCTTGCACAAATCCCACAGAGTATGATTCCTATTTTGTACACCAGGAGCAGAAATGCAGAGGAATTAAGAAATGTCTGTAGGCTTTACAGGCCCTAAGGATTCATTCAGAACATAGCCCAGGTGAACATAACCTCAGAACATAGCTTAGTTCCCTCTACTGAACTGGAACAGGAATAGCCAAGTCAGCAAAAACATGACCATACAAAGTCCTGTTTTTCTTTTGCCTGTGTTAAGGTTCCCCAGTATCTCTCAGGACCAATGGTATTGATTCTAATAGTGCTTTGTTCTATTCCCCCAGGAGTGGATGCCACAGGGAGACTTACCTTGGTGTTCATTAGACTATTTATAATGATATTATAAAGCTTCTATTGATGTCAAGGGAGAAAAAACTCAGCCCTGGGGAGGGGGGTACCCATCTGAAAAGAGATCTAACCACTTTTGGAGACCTAGAGGGCCTTTTTGCATTAGCTACTTCTGTCTGTCTCTGAGAACTTTTAAGTTACAGTGATCTAAGACAGTGATACAGTCCCGGGTCCTGACACAAACCTCAGAAGCCGAGTCACCAAGGAAGCATCACTGGAGATGCAGAGTAAGGATGCAGACAGTGTCTTTAATGGGATATTGCAGGAAGTCAGTAGGTGAAATGAGGGGCCGGGAAATAGTTGTGCACTTTCAGCTCGGGAAAATGGCATCATCTTTATTCCCTCCAGAAGAAGAGAATTGGGGAAGGAGAAGGAAGAATGAGGGAGCCCAGCCGAGGACAGTGGGATGTCTGGAGGCTAGGGTCCGATAAGATTTGGCTAATGTTGGGCTGAATGGGGCCAAGGAAAGACCAGGATTCTAGAGCCCAGAAAGGACATGTATCAAGTAGCAGTTCAGGGTGGGACCAGCAGAGACTTTTGCAAGTGGGCTGTAAAGAAGCTACTGTAGAGGGAAAAGGATCAGTCAATAAACACACACACACACACACACACACACACACACACACACATATATGTATATGTATATATTTCATTTCCAAAGATCAGATCAGTATCCTCTGACCTTTACACATGCACTGAGGCACGAAAATGCCTTACCCCTACATGTCTGTGGTGGTTTGAATAAGAATGGCCCCCATAGGCTCATCTATTTGGATGCTTAGTTATCAGGGATGGCACTACTTGAGAAGGATTCGGAGGTGTGGCTTTGTTGGAGTAGGTGTGGGCTTGTTGGAGGAAGTATGTCACTAGTGGTGGTCTTTGAGGTTTCGAAAGTTCAAGCCAGGTCCAGTGACTCTCTCTTCCTGTGAAGGCAGACATAGAACGCTCAGCAACTTTTCCCACATCCCACACCATGTCAGCCTGTCTGCTGTCATGCTCCCCACCACGGTGATGACAATGGACTCACCCTCTGAAACTGTACGTCCCCCCTCATTTCTGCTCTTCCCCTTTCATCTCTGCGGACAGGTCTGTGTGGTCCATGTCTGGCTCCTAGAAAGCAATCGTACATCTGACAAACAGAACCCCTAGCCGGCCCTACCTCCATTCTATGATTTGTTTATTAACAACTGCCTACCCCAGTTTTTGTTCTTGAATTTCCTCAGTTTGGGGGAGAGATACAGGTAAGTTGCCCTTTAACTATAAGGGAAAAACAGATCCCACCACAAGCTCACCATAAATTTTAACATGTCAGGCCAGTATCCTGTCCTCATTCCAAGGACACTATTAAGGCCTAACACGCCTTTCGTATTCTATGAAAATGTTCTCCCACCTCCATCCTCTCTTTTCTTGACTCTAGTTTCTTATATAGGCACTAGCAGGTGGTCAGATTATGATTGTAATTAGTTTACAACCCTTCCATTCTTCTAATAAAGCTTTATTGTCACATCATTATGGATGCATAGGTATTTGAGGAGACCTGTGCAGGGAAATCTCATGAAATTTTTGCCTCCCGTGTCATTAGCTTGCAAAACTGCAGAGCAATATTAAGACTGGGGACTTGGCATTGACTATCCAGGGGTCTTATTCCCATTTTACCAACTATACACACAGTCAATTGTATGAGTGCTTGCAACTTCATATAACTTGATTATGTGTTTTGGTTCATGTAAGAACCGTTGAAATCAAGACACACAACGATGCCCTCAACTTGAAGCTCTGTTGTACCACCCTCTGCAGCACACTCCACTCTTCTCCATCCCGACCTGGCAACCACTGGCTGCTCTGCATCTCCATCACTTTCTCAGACTGAGGAGCTACGCAGTGTGCATCTTTTTTATGCTGTCAGCCTTATCCTTTTTGCCCATACTATAGACACCAACGGTCTACTTTCGTCTCTCTGGGTTGTGCTGACTTGACTCCTGCAATTCTATATTTTTTATTTAAAGATTTCAGAAGCTTGGCTAGTCTGAACAGGAGGGAGAACCAGCTGGTGGTCTCTCCGCCCCTCTATAGGCTAGAGTGAGGCTGACATTGACTCCTGCCTGTCCCCTAGCTCTGCAGCTGTTGCAACAACTGGTCTCATCATAGTTGATGGCTCCACAATTCTACCCATAAATTTATCCGAAATTCTTTGGTGGATCACATCCTGTCTAGATGATTTATTGATATCTATTTTGTCAGACCAGAACCTTCACTGCATTTACCACAGTTTTATTGAATGCTCCAACCTGTCCATTTCAAGGGCGCACATCTTCCTTGGAAAAGGGCAAAATATTCAAACAATCTCTCTCTGATTTCTTTCTTCATTCAACAGATGCCTTCATTTTTTGGGTTTTTTTTTTTTTTGACATTTCGGAGAGTTTCTTTCAAGGAGCTCTTTAATGGATCACAGAATTCCATAAGAAGAAAGAACAATAACAGAAAGTTGTGGTCCAGACAACAATCTGAAGATGAGAAAGCATCAAACTGATGCAACCTGATCAGATCCATTTTCTTTCCTGGTTATATCTTCTTTTTCCTCCTCCTGCTC
>NC_022009.1:125294709-125298702 GCF_000317375.1 Microtus ochrogaster | reverse complement strand
CCGTCTCTCTCCCTCCCTGTTTATACACATTTGAAATTTGAAACAACCTAGGCCTTAGAATGCTAACGTTCTCTAATCCTCCATGGTACTTGCCCAGCTGGCCTCTGTGAATTTTGTCTTCACACTCAGGACTCAGAGGAGTCCCCTGGACATGTGGAGGAGGGGGAGTGCTGCTCAGCTTCCCATTGCTGTGACAAACACCTGGAGTAAGCCAGCTTAACAGAAGGAAATGTTTCAGCCTCAGGTTGCTTGGTCCAGTTGTTTTGGTCTTGGGATGGCATAGTATGTGGTGGTGTGGCTGGTAAAGGTCTGTTAACCTCGCGCTGGCCAGGAAATTAAAAAGAAGACAGAGGGAGGAGAGGGACTTGAAACGGGGAAATACCTTCCTCCCATGAGGTCCCACCGCCATAAAGTCCCCTATCTCTCATAACAACACAGACTGGTTTTTCGAGCCTTTTTAGTGTATTAGCCTTGGGGGAACACCTAAGACCCGAATCACAGTGAAGCCTAAGCCTGCTCAGACCAGGCATCTCTGGGCTGCAGCATCTGTCTAACATCCTCCAACAGAGAACAAGCCCTGGCTACAGCAGGCTCCTTTTGTAAAGAGGTCTTTCCAACATGCTGCCTTCTTAAAGCTCTCATTCTGCCACCCCTGTTGGGAGATCTGGGAGGAGCCGTGACAAACACAGAGCTGGAGTGGAAGGGCATGGGGTGGGATGGGAAGCATGCTCTCTGGAGGCTGTGAAGCCAGGCAGCTGCTCGTGGCTCACCATGGCGTAACAAGGCATGTGTTTTCCTCCCTCCCCTCAGCCTACTTCCTGGAAGCAACACACACAGTGATGTCATCAGGCATCTTTATGTTTACATCTGGACCACGTGGTCATTTCCACTCTCAAGATGTCCATAGAGACCTTTGACTGCTCTTCAGCCCTGGAGCAAGACCTTCTGTCTTCTTTCCTGTTTTCTGCCTATCTATGCTTGTGGGAATCCTCTGGGAATTTACATGGAATGTGCTCTCCCTTCTTCTCAAGGCTTGGTGCCTGGATGGTGGTTTCCTGCAGGGTTCTTTAAGATGGGCAACCCCTTTGGCTCATCTTAGTTTCTTCTAATTCCTGGGCCCTTAGCAAGGCCTCATAAGCTAGTTGATTATTGGCTGTATTCTTGCAGGGTCTCTCTGCTTCTACCCTGAACTCCTAAGCTGGGTCTACTATTCACACAATCGCCAGGTAGAATATGGGAAAAAACTGTATCTAGTCCTGACCCTCCTTGGCCCACTTCCTTGTCCCATTTACGGTGGCTCTCCCATCACAGACTGTCCTGTCCTCGTTTCTGTGATCCTAATACCCTGCCACAGCTTCATGGCCACACGGTCGTGCTTTCTGCCTCTTGACCTTGACGGCTGTGCTTTGGCCACAGGATGGGAGTGGTCCTGACTTCTGTAGAAGACTGGCAGGTGCCTGTGCCATTGGGTTTGCTCTCCTTCCTTGCTGCGACTGCAAACTGCTGCTGCTGCAATCTGCAGCTCAGGCCATGAAGGGCAGCTGCCCTTATTCATGCACCACCGGGCAGTGAAAAATAACAGGCTTCTTGGTGAGCATTACTGAATATCTGTGGTTGCCATGCAGCAGCTGATGACTGGCACGGAATCCAAAGTGCTCACCGGGGCTCACCTCATGGTGTCCTCTCTAATGGCTTTTTTGGACGTTCTTGGCCTTACTGATTGCATTATAACAGCTGTTCCTGCCTTGGGGCTTGGTGTCGGCTGTGTCCTCCACCGTTTTCTTCTACTGGGTCACCGCTGGTGATAAATTGGGTGAAACAAGCTAAAGGGACAGTGAGTCCTGGAAAGCTCAGAAGGCAACTGTTAGGTGGGGTGATCTGAAGGGGTGGCGCTGCGGACGACCAGAGGAGGTGAGACAATAACTCCCGTGAAAGGCGCTACAGGCAAGCCATATCTGATGCGGACTCTCTGTTTCCTCCTGAACCAGTGGCTTTAAATATTCTCATCTCTTATCCAAAAAGTCCCTTCTTCCTGCCTCATCCCGCCTGCTCCCTCGTCTTCTTAATTGGGGTCAATCTTTCCAAGTCTCTCAGCTCATGGGAGGAGGATAGTTGTCTGCTGTAGCAGATGGCCCTATATTCTGGTGACAACCTAGCTTTCCAGGTATTTCTTAGAAACCTTCTTGAGCTTATAGCTACCTGATAACATGACAAGTGAGACTTGGGGAAAATATGTAGAAGAAATTAAATAAATATATTTACTCTGTTATTCATGTAACTATTCTTAAACTCTAACATAGTAGTAATAATAATGATGATGATGATGATACTAATAAAAAAACTGAAAATTTGCTGATGTAACCAGTTGGCAGAGAGCTGACTGTGTGGGTGTCCTGTTAACCATGGGGTAATTGCTAGGGTGTAATTGCCCTTTCTGAGATACAGCTCAGTAAAGAGTGAGGTAGGCTAGACCCTTCCTATACGCACATGGGCTGAGGGGAAGCCTAACAAAGGCTTCCACATCACACAGAACTAGTTAGGCTTTGGGTACTCGGGCTGCACCACAGACCTTCCAGTCACATTCCCGGGGACTGGTGTGCAGTCAGTTCCAGAAGAGCCAATCAGGTCCTTGTAGGTGCCATCACTCAGGACTCTCTTTATGAGGATGTCACTGGTAAATTCCCGTGGCCAGGGCCAAGACAAATGGCTCTCAGCATTTTATTTGCTTTGTTGCTCTGATAACAGGGAGGATGCAGCGCACTTCCTTTCCTCTGGTCAGCTTCTAAACCTTTGCCTTATTCCTGACACTGCCTAGCATAGCGTCTCATACGCAGGAAAAGAAAGATATTTAAGACATTAATGAATGAATCTAGTCCCTGTTTTATTTGAAATGAAAGTATCTGGGCAACCTGACATTGACTGCTGTGCTCTGTGTTGTTGTTGGAGGTGGACTCGGGGGCTCTGTGCATGGTGGGCAGGTGTTCCACAGCTGAGATGTACCCCAGAGCTAGAATACTTGCTGCAGACATGTATTGTATAAACGATACGCTGCCGTTAGGGTAGCAGACATTTTGGGGGGGAATAGTGTTTGTTGCCAGAAGGCCTAGGAGTGTGGAATCCTGGCTTACAATGGGTATTTAGAGGAGAAGAGATGGCTTCAGGTCTCAAGGACTGAGGACATGCCCCTAGTTCTCAGTGACCGCCTTTCGTACCCCCAGAACTTTGCACACTACTCACCGCCCCCTGTCCTGTGAACTGCCCCTTGTGTCATTTGTTCTTCTGTGTGGTCCACTCAAGGATGGATCCTCAAAGCCAAGCATGGTGAGAGGTCAAATGGACCTGGCTGGTCCTGCGGGGGGAGGGAGAGGAGGAGGGAGAGGGAAGTGTGGCAATGGCTTCCTTTCTTCTCATCACTTTCTAGGGGGAGAACATTCCAGATCCAATCTCTCCTCTTCAACCACAGCCTCCTGTAGAGCCATGCGTCTTCACTGTGTATGGTTGGTTGTGGGAGAAGGAAGTTACTGAGCTGTCTGAGGCCCGAGGCCATGTTAGCTCTTGGTACCATGAGGCAAGAGCAGCAGGGCAGAACATCCCCCACCCCTTACCCTGCCCTGTTCCAAGGTCACAGCATCCCCCACCCTCTCAACCCTGCCCTGTCTCAAGGTCAGAGCATCCCCAATCCCCTCATCCCTACCCTGTTCCAAGGTCAGAGCATCCCCTACCCCCTCATCCCTACCCTGTCTCAAGATCAGAGCATCCCCCACTCCCTGACTCCTGCCCTGTCTCAAGGTCAAAGCATCCCCCACCGCCTTACCCCTGCCCTGTCTCAAGGTCAGAGCATTCCTAATCTCCTCATCCCTAGCCTTCCAAGGTCAGAACATCCCCCATCCCCTCACCTCTGCCCTGTTCCAAGGTCAGAGCATCCCCAGCCCCATCCTGTCTCAAGGTCAGAGCATCCCCACCCCCATCGTGTCTCAAGGTTAGAGCATCCCC
>NC_022009.1:125292317-125294454 GCF_000317375.1 Microtus ochrogaster | reverse complement strand
CATCGTGTCTCAAGGTTAGAGCATCCCCTCACCCCCAGCCTGTCTCAAGGTCGGAGCATCCCCCACTGCCTTTCCCCTACCCTTTCAAGGTCAGAACATCCCTCATCCCCTCACCCCTGCCCTGTTGCAAGGTCAGAGCATCCCCCACTCACTCACCCCTGCCCTGTTCCAAGGTGTTGGCACATCTCTGAGAAGCCTGGGAGACTTAGGAGTAAACTGCCTTCTATGCCTTTCCTCAGAGACTTGGAGGTGAGGGTCCAGTGCAGAAGTGTGATTGTCAGTCTCCTCCTGCCCTATAAGGCTGCTACCTCTAAAACGTCAGTGCATTTGCTTACATAAGTATATGACAGATGGAGACTCAGCCACAGGAGTCTCAATTACACACACACACACACACACACACACACACACACACACACATTCATGCTTACTTGTATGTGTATAAGCGTGGTGTACATGAATATGTATCACATGTGCACATATGTATGAGTGTGAGTATAGGTGAATATATGCCCCCCCATCCTGGAAACTAAAATGTTTTCATAGCATATGCATATAAGGCACCATAATACAGCCTTTCAATCATTTCCCTGTAAGAAAGTGGGGACTAGACTGAAGTCAAGGCTGCTGTAGCTCAGAAGTCAGCTCTTTGTCTAAACGTGACCCTAGGAGTTAGACGGCAGATGGAGATGATGGTCTTGGTATCAAAGGTTTCAAGGGTTTAATATCAGGGCTATCAAAGAACAAACAGACGCATGCTTCTAATTACCCCCACTGTGTCCTTTCTGATTCACGGGGGACCCTCCAAATCTGGAGGCTGTTCCTTGCTGTCTCCCCATCCCTCAGAGCAGAAAGTGTTAACGTGGAGTCTGTCATATGCTTCTTCTTGAGCCACTGATGGGGTCCGTGTGGAGTGAGATCTGATTTGCCTTGTGGAGCGGTGGTTATTCTGGGATGTTTCTTAGCTGCTCTGCCCACTTCATCCATTCTGAGATATTCCCTGATCTCCATCCTCCGAGGCGGGAGTCAATTTAGAGTGCACAGATGCTCCCTCCCACTTCAGGTTACTTTTGCCAACACATATTACCTTATGTTTATTTGAGCTAAGTTTCGTCTGCCTGCAGGCTGCACAATTCCCTAAAGTGTTCAGATGCACCTGGAATGTCTTGTGAATCTCTTTGGTTTTTATTCGCCACAACAGTTTGGAGCTAGCTGAAACCTCTGGGAAGAGATTAGATGATTACTGCCAGTTGCTCATGTAACGTCTGACCAGGTAACCGAGGCAGGACTTGCTTAGGGTTGCAGGAAAGCATTTCTTTCAGCCTGTCTGTCTTTTGAAGTCTTGGTTCTGAACAGGTGCCAGGGAGCCCATCCTTGGGGTGTACATGTACATAGGGACATGGAGCTGTCTGTGATTCACAGGCCTTAGGAAACACTCGGGGAGCCAAGGAGAAATGTGTTCCTTAAGGCCCATTCCGTCTGGATCTCTTGGATAGTGCAGGAAGCATGGATAGAGGAGGAAGCACATTGGTGTGGGTAGGGAAACTTGCCCCGCAGCGAGCTATACCAGGGCCTGTAAAGTCACATGTGATTGAGTAGTCCTGGGAAGGAGGAAGGACAGAAGTGTGGCTCTTAGGATGCCTCTGGAGATGCTGAGAAATCACCTTGGCCATATCCCAAAAGCTGGGAGTGGGCACTAGGCAAAGCTAGAAGTCGCTGTCCTCAGGCCCAGGTAAGACAGCAAGGACCAGCTCCAAGTGTCAAGATAGGGGAGACGAAGTGAGCTGTTGCTCGCGGCAAACAGTCTCTGTACGCATGGCTGCTGTGTGGGCAGCAGCTTAGGCTGAACGGATCCCAGAGTGTTCCAGCAAGCTAATCTTGTCAGCCTCAAGCTGTTCCACAGACAGTGGGTGTGAATCCAAAACCATCTTAGATGTTCAGCTCTGTAATGTTTCTTTTAAGAAAATAAAAAAGATACTGATGGTACAGCAGACCCAAACGATTCCGTTATCCTGGGGTCAGTTACCCGGGAAGGTTGGACTTGTGAGTTGTACAATGCAAGTAAGGGGATGTTAAAGAAGATGGGATGTGGGGTGTGTGTGTGTGTGTGTGTGTGTGTGTGTGTGTGTGTTGGTGA
>NC_022009.1:125289843-125292217 GCF_000317375.1 Microtus ochrogaster | reverse complement strand
ATGTGGGGTGTGTGTGTGTGTGTGTGTGTGTGTGTGTGTGTGTGTGTGTGTGTATTGGCGACGGATGTCTCTTCCCTGTCAGCCACATTCCTGGACAAGAGCCTTTCTCTTTCTGCCTTAAGGATACTGTCTGTTTCTGTTCTGTGTTTAGAAGCAGAGGTCAGTGGCATCCAGCCTCCAGTCCTGGACAGCTCTTCTCTCCTGTTGTCTCTGCTGCCATAGTGGGTTGACTGTGTCTTCCTAGGCAGCTCACACATAGAAACCAAAGCTTGAGGAAGGAGAACCTGGAAGAGAAGAATGCAGTTCAGGCTCCATCTCCTGACTTCTAATTAATTCCCACTCGGCCAGAAATCTGCTGCCCCTCTGTCCTTTTTCGTCTTCTTGTGGCTGCAGAAAGACCTGATATTGAAGATGAGAAATGGAAACCACCATCCAAGGGAATCACACGGAACTCTAGTCTCATTGGCCTTGGTTCTGGGTCAACCAGAAGGAGATCCAGAAGGAAATGCCAAGCCATACTTGAAAAGGGGAGTTAGGTCACACTGATTCATGGCAGCATGCCCCACCCCTTTTACATAGTGAGTGACTGCTTCAGTTTACTAGGGTGCAGTTTACAAAGCATCCCAGATGGTGTGGTCTGAACCTTAGGGATTTACTCATAGTCGGGAAGGAAGACTCAAAGTGGCAGGAGGAGTGGCGGCAGGGTCGCTGTCTCCTGAGGGCTATGAGGGAAGCATCTGTTTTAGGCCTCTCTTCTTGGCTTGTAAGTGGCTGTCATCTCAAGTCTTTACATGGTCTGTACATGTCTGGGTCCAAATTTCTTCTTGATATAAGAACATCATTTATTTATGATTAGGCATCACTCTCAGGGCCCCGTGCTAGTGTGTGTGTGTGTGTGTGTGTGTGTAATTCAGAGCAAACCAACTTCTGGTTGGCTCTTCCATTGTCAGTCTCTGCAGGCATTTCAGAGTTTACTTGCAGGTAGCTACAGTAGACCTCTTCCTCTCCCTCCCTGTATCTTCTGCAATCGTTCTTTATGTTGTTGTGTGCATGCGTGTTTATGTGTGTGAATATAGGTGCATACATATGTGTGTGTGTGTCACAGCACATGTGTGGAAGTCAGGGGAGAACCTCCACTCACACCTTGTCTAAGACAGGGTTTCTTCTTGTTTGCCACTGAGTTTGCTCGGCTAGCTGTCTAGCTTTCCTGTTGCTCCTGAGATTCTTCTATCTCTGCTGCCTATCTTTCCAGAGGAATGTTGAGATTACAGACATGCACCTATGTGTTTACCTTTATGTGGGGTTTTGGGGAGCCAAACTGAGGCCCTTACATATGCAGGGAAGACTTAAAATATTAAGACATCTTCAGTATTTGTTTTTTTTTTATTTTTAAGAATAAGGCAGATATACATGTACTGGCATAAAAAGTTCTCTATGGAAAAGAACAAGCCACTGGATAATATATTCAGTATAGAAGGAGCTCACTAATATAGCACATGTTCACATGCAAATCACACACACACATGTGTGTGAGAGAGAATGAACGTAAAAATAAAATTTTTAAAAAGGAATAATTATGAATAAGGAAGGGGTGAGATTTTTTTCAGATAGGGTCTTAAACTATAGCCCAGGTTAGCCTAGAACTTACTGTGCATGGGGTCCAAACCCAGTCTTCTTGCCTCCTGCTTCCAAGCACACTGGTACTCAGATGTGAGTCACTGCTCCCGCCTCACAATCATTCTCACTGCTGGGTCTCTCTCTGGACGCTCAGGGTGGAGTTTTGCCGGTGCAAAGCTCATTCTTCCAGTCAGTGGTTGCCCAGGGCCATTACATTGATCAGATTGCTAGGAAGGAAAGGGAAGTGATTTCCCCTTAGGGATAGCTGTTTGGTCCCACTGGGGCCTGGAGAGATGTATGTTCTGTTATCTAGGGAGGCTCTTAGGGAGAAAGAGCAAGGGGGTTCTGACCCAGGCATTGTACCATCCCCAAGGAGGAGCAGAAGCAGCTGCCTAGAGGCTGGTGAGGATACCATCGTAGGAGGGGACTGGGAACCAAAACTCCGTGTAGGCAGCAAAAGTAACAGACTATCCTAGAGGCCCGTGTAGTGGTTTGAATGAGAAGACCTCCAAAGGTTTCGATATTGGAGGGCTTGACCTTAAGGGGTGGAGTAGTGTGGAAAGGGTTAGGAGGTGTGGTCCTGTTGGGGTAGGTGTGTCACTGCTGCTGGCCTTTGAGATTTCAAAGACTGAGCCCACTCCAAGTTAGCTCGTGCTGCCCCCCCTCTCTCTCTCTGCCTTCTCTCTGTCTCTCTCTCTGTCTCTCTCTCTCTCTGTCTCTGCCTTCTCTCTGTCTCTCTCTGTCTCTCTCTCTCTCT
>NC_022009.1:125252615-125289743 GCF_000317375.1 Microtus ochrogaster | reverse complement strand
TCTCTCTCTCTCTCTCTCTGCCTTCTGCTTGTGGATCAGTTGTGAACTCTCAGCTACTGCTTTAGTGCCTGCCTGCCACCATGCTCCCTGCTGTGATGGTCATGGATTCTAACCGTCTGGAACCATGAGCCCCCAACTAAATGGTTCCTTTTATAAATTGTCTTGGTCATGGTGTTTCGCCATGGCGATAGAAAAGTAACTAAGACAGATTGCCAACCAGAATCTTCCCCAGCCCCCCGAGGCAGGGGAGAAGCAGACACACTCGAGCTAAAATTGGCACTTCAGTGTATTTGACTGAACCAACACAGCATTTTCATGAGCAAAAGTACTCTGTCTGTGATCACCTTCCTCCTGGCTCCTTAGGCAAACTGTCTTCAAGCAAGCTCATTAGTCAGGTAACTATGCATGTGTGTGTTTATCCCAGGTGCCACAGTGAGATGTGCAAAATATTTTCTTTTCTTGATGCTTGAGGTGAATTTTATTAGGCGGTTCAATTGGAGTCTGGCATTCCAGTCAGATACAGCACAAGCAAGCTCTCTGTGCTCAGCCGGAATTTCCCATTCAGGTTCAGAGGGCAGAGGTTGTTTTCAGGATATATGAGGTCTGTAGGTTACAAATACTCAGCTAGCTAGAGCCATAGGTCCACCTTTGTGCCCACTTTCATAGGGACACTAACTTGGGGCACGGTCTGCCTTGCCACAGTTCCATACTGCTGTTCCTGAACTGCCATCTTTAACTATTCAGCCACTGGGGGACTTATGTAGTCATTTGCCTTGAGTGGAAGCATCTTTCCTTTCTTTTTGCTAAAAAAAAAAAGGAAAACAAAACAAAACAAAACACATTTTCCTTGTAAATCCAAGGAAAAACAGTACAGAAGTCTACAGAATGAATATGAAAATTCCCTTAAATTTCTTATTTTGTAATGCCACCCCTCCGTTTTTCCATGATTATTTCTTTTCAAAAATTTTATGTGTTCCTGTGCATGTGTGTGTGTGTGTGTGTGTGCACGCACGCGAGCGCACACGCGCGTATGATGTGCATGTATATGTGAACATTTGCTGCATTAGTGAGCTCCTTCTATCCTGGATATATTATCCAGCGGCTTACTACTTTCCATAAAGAACTTTTTACACGTACATATAGATCTGCCTTATTCTTTTAATCAATGCATACTATTTAATTTCTCTCTTAATATGGACATTTAGATTACAGGAGTGCCGTACAAATAGTTCATTTTCCTTTATCTTTGTATTGATCCCAACCATTGAACATATTTAAAGGGGCCAAGACACGTTACTGTCATGGCAGTGTGCAGTGAAAGGGACCGCCCCAAAGCCTGGAAGTTCCCACCTTCCTGTCTCTGCCTCTGCCAGCCCGTTCGCTATTGCTATAGCTTGAATCTGGAAGGACCCATTAGCTAAAGTCTTGGCTTTCAGACTGTGCTGCTGTTGGGATGGGTGGAGCCTTTAAGAGATAGGACCTAGTTATATTAGTGGGGACATGTCATTGAAGGGGGTCATGTTTCCATCATGACGTGTTGGGTAATCATAGGTCCCAAAGTGCCAAGTGACCAGAGGCCGAAACCCTCCAAACTGTGAACCCAAATAAACATACCTTACATTTATTACCCCAGGTGCTTTTGTCTCAGGATAGCTGACTGACAATGTTTACCAATAGTGCCCGCCTCTAAAATGTAGAGAAATTGAAGTAGCGGGGATGGGGATTGATCTTAATAATAGTCCCTGGTCACAGAGGCAAGAGAACTTTGCAATGGAGGGACAACTCCATGTAAGTTATTACATCCCTTCCTGCCTTCTTTCTCCTCCTGCTTCTCCTCCTCTTCCTCCAGTCCTGAGGATGGAACCCAGAGTCTCAGATCTGCTGGACACTCTGCCACTGAGCCCCTTCACAGCAGTGCTTTCTGGTCTGTCGCTCTGCAAATCACTGTCCCCTGAGACACTAGGCCACTGTGTACCTCACCTTCATGTGGACATGTGCGCAGGCTTCTATTGTTTTTCAGGTGGTTGTAGTGACTGGGAGGATGGTGTGTTTGTTTGGGTTAAAGAGGCTGTGAAAGGCAGTGGGAAGGGAGGAGGGGGAGGGGACAAAGGGGATGCTGACAGCTCATATCATGTAACTCACAATGTTGCCTAGGGCTGACCCTGCCATCAGCCAGCATGCCTGCCTGCTGACTGGGCTTGAAAGTTAAAATTGGTTTCTTGTGGATGCTGGCCAATGACTTCTTTGCCATGGGAGTGATTGCTTTTCTGCTGTGTTTGCAAGATGTGAATTCATTCTTTTTTAATATCAGTAGTATACAGTAAAGAGCTTAATCTAATTTACAAAGAAATAAGATCACACAAGCCTTGGAAATACAATGTGTCTTTATGGCTCCGAGACCGCATCACTGAAGAGAGAGTGTCACAGCTGTGTAGGAACTCTCTCTCTCTTTCATCATCACCCTTTCTCCTCAGGACCAGGCACAGAAATGACAAACTGTGAAAAACTTGGGATTTTAGAAGCTAGCCTTTGAAGTTCTCATTTATGGAAAAACATCGGGGCTCCCTTACCCAACAAGGTACCATATTGATGTGCTATTATTATTCATGTATGAAAATGAATCTCCCAACCCCATTTGGGAGATAACTTATTTTGCATTTGTTTTTCATGTAGGAAGCATGCTTACCCATCAGCTCTGCCTTCATGGTCCCCATGAGTGGTGATGCTTATCTTTTGGGTACGCAATCTGGGTTAGAGGGAGTCTTCTGCTCTGGCTTGTGAGGATGTGGTTCAAGGTCTGTCTGGGCTTGGTTTGAGCCCGGGAACCGGTGAGGAGGAGGAAATCCTGGGAGCTAAGAGGACAACTTGCTTGTTTAGCTGCTGTGGTGAAAGTCCTCTGGTCCACCGTTCCTTCTACAGTCACACAGCCTCAGCTCTGCTCTGACACCAGGGCGTGATGTAATGGGGTAATGGTGCTACATCTCCAGAAAGAGATACAGATCAGTAGGAAGGAGAGCCGCCCTCTGCCTGGTGAAGATCCCACCAAGCTTTGCAATGTGATCTGCACGTCTTCTGGAACACTAGTTCTGTGTCAGGTAGTGATCCACTTGGCAAGGAGTCAAACCGGGTCCTATCCTTGAGGAGTTTGGAACTTTATCCTGATCTGCTAAGATTCCTATGAGGGCATTGGATGGGGGTCGGGGAGGCTCCGCCAGAGGTGAAAGCAGAAGAAAGGCTCCCTAGAGGAGGTGTCATCTGAATTGAAGTGCAGAAGATGAGTTAAATGGGGTTATAGCCTTTAGAGAGCTTGGAGGCCATTATAGGCAGGGAAGAGCAAGAACATTAAAGACAATTCTCAGAAGCAGTGACTTGCGAGATATGAGACCAGCGAAGTGGGCAGAATCTAGGTCACGGAAAGGGAAAAGATGATGTCCTTCTGTGAAGTCAGGACCAGAATAGTTACATAATGGGGCCTCTTTAAAGGTGGCTTAACTTTGGCATTGCTGTAATTGGGATCCTGGGTGCCCCACCCAGGTGAAGCCCCAAGCATTGACGGCTGAGAGCCCTCTTGGGTGGTGACAGAAGACCTGTTAGGTCACACTGGGCCAGAAAGCAAGAGTGTGTCTAGAGGAGAGGGCGATTCTTAAAGCCAGAGACTCATCTGGAGTGTGAGATGATGAGCCAAGGGAAACCCAAGGTGGTCCAGAACATACATGGAATCTTACTAGGGGAGAAAAATATAGGTCAGATACTGGAGAGGCTGGAGAGCCTGGGAAGAGAACGTGGCCAGTGGGTTGTAAGGGGCTTCATCTAAATACACAGGGCCTCCAAGAATGGATCTTACAGGTAGCTTTCTCTCAGGAGGGTCTGGGTACCAGTCTCTTGTGCTATCGGGAGATGATGGAGTCTTTTGAAAGTGCAGCCTAGTGAAATGAAATCAGTCCCAGGGCTGTGCCCTGCAAGTGGGTATTGGAATGGCCCTTCCTGTCTCTCTTGTTGCTTCCTGGCCACCGTAAAACAGCTTAATTCTACCACATGCTTCCTACCCTGATGTCCTCCCCCACCCCCGCAGTTCAAAAGTAGCCGTGGAAACCTCTGAAACCATGAGCTGTACGTATATATATATATATATACGCCTTCCTTAATTGTCTTTCTTGGGTATTTGTTACGGTGACAGAATGCTCAGTCAGCAATACTCAGGTTTCCTCATTTTACCTGAGTCAGTGCCTGCTCCGGAGTGAACACCATCATGTATGACATTCTTGCTCAGGCTCTTCTGGAAGAGTTCAGTGACCTCTTTGTTCTTGGGTACCAACTTTCACAAGAAGCACCAGGGAGCTCTTCCTGGATCCAGATTCAGGCTCCACCATTTAGATTAGGGTCTCCAGAGAATTCCTCATTTAAGGGATGCTTCCAATGTAATTTGAGAGGGGCCTGGGAAGTCCCCACCTTAGCACACCAGAGGGGGGACAGATGCCAGTGGGTTCTGGATAGCTTCCAGTATGATAGTGACCAAACTGGGCCAGTGTCAAGAACTGAGAGGAGCAACGGAAAATCTGCTAACTATTCTTTTTGGGTGTAATTATTTCCTTGAGGGAAATTTCACGGTTATTTAATTAAAGTGTTTTGCTTTGATCTAGGGTGTTGCTTTGACTCCTTGAGTATGAAATACAGGAGTTATAAGAACCAAACAACTTGTTAAATTCAAACTGTTTACCGAGGGCCACAAATAAGACAAAATATAATAAGCAATGAATGTTAGAAATCAAGTGTAAATGTTTTGGGGAACTAATTATCCTTCTTGTTACAAACATTACCATCACCATTAGCCACTTCTTACTGCATTAAAGAGAAGTACAGGGGTGTGTGTCCATTAGCGCATGCTGAGAGCTGCACTTCGTTGGCTTCTCTCCACGGGGGCATCAGATGCCTCAAGTCTTCATCTGTTTACGATGAAGGGAACCAAGCACTGCCTTATGAGAGAGTAACATGTTTCACTTTTGTAACAGAACTAGGGCGCTCAGACAGCTTATTGACATTCACATGCAGCCTAGAAATTTCCTGCTGGAAAAACGAATGTAGGAAGAGAAGCAGAGTCCAAGTTGTACTATCCTGCTCTCAGACTGGTCATTAGGGATGATCGAATGTAGGTGGGAATTCCATGAGCCCCAAGAGAGATGAGACTTGAGTACTCTGTCCTCATTATATCCACATTCTTTTCCCTTCTGTTGGTGTTTATGAACATCGGTTGTGAGATGGGCATTTGACATCAATCAGTGATTCCCCAAAGACCCCCAATCTTAGGGAGCTTTCATTTGCATGGAGGGATACAGATTGCACATCACAAACAATACATAAGCAAATCACAAGGTCCAGAGTGAAATAAAAAGCTAGGCTGGGCAAGAGAAACTGGCTGTAGGCAGAATGGTAGAGAAGTTCAGGGAGGTTAGCAAAAGTGAGAGTTAGTAACAGAGTTGTGGGAGGAGGCAGGGAGTGTTCCCAGAATGCTGCCTGGGGGCTACTGAGAGACCAGGAGAGGGGGAAGCAGCAGAGACAAAGATAAAGCAAACCATGGCCTTCTACCAGTGGTTTTGCTGCAACGACTGTATCCCCTGGAGCACACGTCCTGAGTAATCAGTACACGACAGGAAATGCAAGAAGCTAGGAAAGGAGTTTTCACGGATGGAGGACTGATAACAGTAAGAGGGGCTTGTTGGAAAACAAAACTCCTGTCCTGTTTTGTCTCTTTCATCCTTCTTGCTCCCCTTCCACTTCCTCTTGACTTGAAATGACTCAAATTCCACACTGGCCAGCCTCAAGGACAGGGACCTGGTCCTGTCGCTTTTACGACGGTGGGCTCACAGAATGCTATCATGAGTCTTAACAGGAGATAGGAAAACTGGTGTGTCTGGTATGAGTGACCAAAGAAAGGAAGCTTGCTACAGACGACTTTAGTGATGGGTCTGGTGGAGCACAGAAGGGCATTAGCTTAATTCTACCTCTAGCTTTGTATAACAAAATGCCTTTGTTTCTTCATCTCCCAATGGAGGACTGGGTGGCTGTGCTTCCCTTTGCCTTAAGGATCTCTGGAATAATTAGGTAAAAAGACAGAAAAGCAGCAGGTGTTCCTTCATAGCAGTTTGGCCAAGGCATTAGGAATCCAACAGACAATGCTGATCAATTCAGTGGAAGAAGACGCTATTTGCACCCAGCTACAGAGTTACTGTAGAGAAAGCAAGCTGCTGTTTTTATTGTGTGATATCTGGACCTGTGATGTTCTTCCTGCTGGGAAGAGCCTGGGTGGTTGGGAATTACTTTGTCAAGCTGGCTATTGGGGCCTGGGAGAGAAAACAGCTCCAAGCTTTCTCCTCCGTGAATAACCATAAAATCTACCTTGAAAAGCCATGCAGAGTTGCAACAGAGATACAGTGCTTGGGAATTGGCTCCAGCTTGCTCAAAAGAAAATGGAGGAAGAGAAGGCTATAGGAAGAGAAGACTACTATCCTGGGATGCAGACGAAAGCAAGCATCATTCAGGAGATGACATTTCCTGTATATTCCACCCCAGGAGAGGCAGCAGCTTGGAAGGCACCCAGAGAGGGTGGGTGATGTGTAGCCCCTACGAAGATGGCTCTCCGTCATGGCTAGACAAGAGGACAGTGATGAAAAGGTGCTTTGAGAGCACACTGCAGTCCTGGATGCTGGACAACGACGTCATAAAGCTAGGGGCTATGATGAGACTGGTTATGTCAAAGAGGCAAGAAGCACGTTCCCTGGGTCCATGCCAAGTTTAATGTATAGGGGAACAATTTGACAAGCATCATGGTTATCTTCAGACTTTGGAAACACAGTTCTAGCAAAGAGAGGACAGAGAAGAAACCAGGGGCCTCTGAAGAGCTCTACCCTTAGACACAACTTGTAGTCAAGTCAGGCCTGAAACTAGAGATCTTCCTGCCTCTGCCTCCTGAGTTCTGGGATTATAAACAGGGCTACTATGCCTGGATTCCATTGTTTTATTGACCTAAGGAAAGGACTGGCTAGGTCTTCTTATTTAGAAAATGGAGCTAACAATAGATTGTCTCAGGGAAGAGGAGAGGGTGGCACAGGCAGAATGAATATCAGAATAACTAGATGTCCGGAGGGCTTGGAGACCCTGGGCCAGTTCCCTGGAGTGGGACACCCTGCATGTTCTGTGAATGTGCTTAATGCTATCAGTTCAATGGAGCTCAAATGAACCAGGAACCATTTACAGGAGAGATGCTGTCTTGGAAGAGGTTTTCTTCTTCTGTCTTTTGTTACTCATTTCTCAAGCATCTGTGCCCCTAACAGTTTGCACACTTCCGAGGGCCAGACACAATATAGGAACAGGCTAGTCTAGGTTGCCGAGTGCCAACCAGAGAGGTACTAGGTGCTATCTGTCAGCTGTCCAGGATTTCTCAAAAACACACTGTTCAGAAGCCTGGGTTCTCAATAGGCAAAGACCAGAGTTACTAAGAGTTCTTTTTTACTTGAAACAGCACAGAAAAAATTCAATAAAGTTGTGACTAGCTCTTAAAGAAAAGGCTGGTAAAATTGACAAAGAGAGAGAGAGAGAGAGAGAGAGAGAGAGAGAGAGAGAGAGAGAGAGAGAAGAAGAAGAAGAAGAAGAAGAAGTTTAATGTGGCTCTCAAAAGACCAGAGCTTCTCTTTCCCCCTTTTAAAGGCAGAATTAATTAATCCATGTAAGCTTGCACTCTGAATGCAATGTTAGTTCTGACTCTAGGGCTACGGTTAAGTCCTTTGGACCCTGGGTAAGCTTTCATTGAAGCAACACTATTTAAAACTGTTCATTTAGATTCTTCCTCAGACAGGATATGGCACCAGGAACAGGGAAGAAAAGCTAAGTGCTAAACTGCCAAGGCAGGGGCTCTTGGTAGCAGAGATGCCATTTTTTTCCTGCCTCTGTGATGAGGATGTAGAAGCCACTAGGATGTACCAAGGATCTGCTTCCTTCTGCCTGAGGTCAGTCCAAGGCTGCTTACTCCCCAGAAGGCAGTGGGGTACCACAGAGGGTTTTTCCAACTGTTCCATGCCCTTCACATCCTGGCATGGACCACTTCAGAAGCTCACAGTTTCTATGTCTTCTAGAACTGAATGTCCGAGGACTGAGACATTCCTCATATGGCTTCATTTTCTTCCCTTGGGGCTGGATTTGCCTGCCATGCAAGGCTCCTATCCAATCTGACAGATTTCCTGGAAGGAAGTCACAGGTTTCTGAGCACTTGACTGAAATCTGAGTTGTTTGTTGCCATGCCCATCTCTTCTTGGAATGCACAGGAGAACTCGGTGTGCTGTCTTGGCCAGCAGTGACCCTTGCTGGCCTCATTGGAGGTGACCTCTGGCCCCTCTTGGTTTCCCCCTACTTTGCTTGCCCAGCCCTGTCTCTCTCTTTCTTATCCTGCTAGTGAGAGTCTGGCCTGCTCAACCTGGGACCTGGAGCAATGCAGGGAGTCCTGGGAATGGGTGGACAGACGAGAACTCGTACTTTGAAAGCATCTGGGGATCATATGACCTGTACATGTCAGTCTAAGCCTCAGACGTGGGGAAGTTTAGGCTTGAACTCATTCACTAATTCATTTATCCATTTAAAATCTTTCAAGGGTTGGTTATATACAAGCACTGTTACATGTGCTAGACTTGAAGCACTAAACATAACAATACTTCATTTTATGGAGGTAGTAATGGAGCATAGAATATAGACTTGCCTGGCATGCACAAAGCCCAAGTTTGATCCCCTGTATTTTTAGAAGTTAAAAAAAAATCCCCAAACAATAAAATGATTGCATGAGAAGAATAAGAATTTCACAGAAAGAGAGCGAGAAGGAGGAGAGTCAAGATGGGGTGATCATTGTGACTTTTAGAGTAAGTGAAGAGGGAATTACCAAGAAGGTGATAGCAAAGTCCCAGGAGATGTTAGGGAATAAATCTACCTATCTATGGATCCACTAAACAGTGTTGAAGTATAAAATTATCCAGTTCAAAGACCCTGGGGTAGTTGGATGTCTGTTGTGTGCCAGATGGCCAACATGAAGAATGAAGGAAATAAGGGGGTTGGTTAGGAAGAAGGCAACTCAAACTCAGTCTGTGGGAGGTCACAGACCCCTGCAGTGGAGAGGAAATGAAGTGGACATGTCTCTATCTCCTCGGACTGCCAACAAAATGCCATAGGTAGGGGAGGGTTAGTGTGGATGGCAAACACTCACTTCTCCGGGTTGTGAAGGCTAAAGTCCATGATCCAGATCCTGGAATGGTCTGGTCCTGTTGCTCCTTCTCCTGACCGAAGGCCATCTTCTACCTGGGTCATTTCCTCTTCTTATGAGGGTGCTGACCTCATCCCGAGAGCCCCACTCGGGACGTCTCTAACTCTGACCCCTCCCAGAGACCTCATCTCTCAACCCCCTTTGTACTGGGGGCTTCAACTTCTTAATGTTAGAATTCAAACATTCAGTCTGCAGCAGGAAACTACCGAAGGGGTTTAAACACAGAAAACCAAAGCATTTTACTTTTCATTAAGTCAGTGATGACCCACCTCATCTCTGTGTTTCCAGATGCTACCCTGAACTCTTTCTTCAGGGCTTTTGAGGGAATCAAAGTGGGTATTACTTGAGAAAACATGGAGGAAAGGGAGCAGGAAAGAGGACTCAGTGAAGTGCTTGTGTGTAAGAATGCAGACCTGAGTTCAATCCTCAGAACTCGTGCAAAAGTGAGGTGTGGTGGCATGCACCTGTAATTGTAGCACCAGGAAGGTGAGATAGGTGGATTCTTGGGCTTGCTGGCTAGCCAGCTTGGTTTAAATGGTGAGCCCTAGGCCAGTAAGGGACCCCGTCTCAAAAGACCAAGTGAACAACCGAGTAACAATATCTAAGATTGTCCTTTGGCTTCCACACAAGTGTGCACACATGAACTCTTACATGATGATGCGGCACACATACACACATAAACACACACATACACATATAAACACACACACATACACACATATACACATAAACACACACCCACATACACACATATACACATAAACACACACACAATATACCACACACACACACATATACACATACACACACACACACACACACACACACACACACACACTTAGAAAAAAAACAACAAACTTGGCTTACCATCCTTGTGCTGCTTGGTGGTTTATGGAAATTTTCTTTCTCCACCAGTAGAGAGGGTGATTTTCTGCTTCTGAAGTTCCCTGACGGCTGCTTTGAAGTTCTTCGGCCGTGCTTAGGGATCTTAAGAAGCAGAGTGGAAAGCTGCCTAGCTGCTGTTCTGACTGTAGATTAGGCCAAAAGACTACAGCTTCAGACACGCTAATCACAAGCTAGGCCTGTCTTGATGAGGAGCCTGGCTTTGGAGATCAAGGATAAGCCCTGCTTCCGCCCCAACCTTTGCTACAGTAAGCCGGGCAGGGAAAATGTCCTCGAAGTTCAGATACAACAACAAACACTACCTCACATTATAAACCACACAGCCATTTTTCAAGTCTTGTTTTCTGAGTTCAGTAATGAGAGCATCCTCGGCTTGGGCTGTGCCTCAGTGGGTAGAGTATTTGTTTAACATGAGCGGAACCCTGGGTTTGATCCCTGTGGTGGTTTGAAAGAAAATTGCCCCCAAAGGGAGTCACACTAATGGGAGGTATGGCCTTGTCGGAGGAAGTGCGCCACTGTGGGCATAGGCTTTGAGGTCTTCTATGCTCAAGCTTCATGCAGTGAGACAGAACTCTTCCTGTTGCCTGCATGTCAAGCTGTAGGACTCTCAGCTCCAGTATCATGTCTGTCTGCACACCGCCCTGACCTGCCATGATAATAATGGGCTAAACCTCTGAACTCTAAGTCATCATTGCAGTAGAACACCAACTAAGACAATCACCAACAATGCAGAAGCCAACTGGGCTGGCACATGCATATAATTCCAGTGCTTGGTACATAGAGGCAGGAGGATGGGAAGTTCAAGGTCATCTTTCTTTACACGGAGAGTCTGAGGCCAGTCGGAGACATAGGAGAACTGTCTCAAAACAAAACAAAAACAAACCCAACAGCAACAACAACAACAACAACAACAACAACAGCAACAACAACAAAGGACTGTTTTTTTAGAGCAAGAAACTACCCCCATGGTTTGGATGAGTACTGAAGAGGCAGGCAGTGATCACACAGCAGTGTAAACCCTGATGTGAAGGGCACGGGTCATCTGCACTCCACCCCGGACCACTCCTTGCAAACACTGAGAATGACAAGCTCATGGTTTCTGGGCCAGCCTTTGGTGCACGCGCTCCCAGGGACTCATTACCAGGTCCGAGCTTGCTTGAGCTCACCTGTCTGGCCAGTAGTGATCTGCAGGGGGCACAGAGAACAGGATGATGCAAGACCACAGGCTGCTGCAGGATCCGTGTGGCAAAGACTGCTGCTTACTGTCCACACTCACAGAGAGAACCCCAGTTGCATCCCAGGAAGTGATCAGCCCAGCTAGAACTACATTGCCTGGCAGGTTTCGGTCAGTGAATGGAGGCCTGCTGGGAGCTTCTAGGAAGAGTTTTGTTTACTGTTACCGACAAAAATCTTTTTTCTTTTTCACCCCTTCACCCCTTCTTATGTTTCCTACTTTGTAGGAAATAGCTGGAGTTCTAGTGATTGTTTTGTAAGAATAGTCTATGTTTTCCCAACTTAACAGGGCCATCTTGGTCCTATGAGTCTCAAACCTGAGGCTGATATATCTTCATCTAGCAGATATTTATCAAGATTTTGTGTCTGTGTACTCTGTGTGTGTGTGTGTGTGTGTGTGTGTGTGTGTATAATTTAACAAAATTTCTGACATGCTGGAGCATACATTCTATAGGTTTAACTGTCAACACACAAACTTTGACCCTGGAGTCTCCAGGGCTGCTGTGGACGAGAGAGGAGGGCAGCCGATCCATTCACACCTGCCTCCTGAGGTGAGCTGCACTTGGCTAGGCTCTGAGCAGTGATAGGCCAATTAGGTCTGGGCTGTGCCAAACTCCTTGTGTGGTCTCTGAATGGATCTGTCCTCCATGATGGCCTGTCTGCCAGAGGCTGTGGACGATCCCAAAGAAACATCTGGACACGTCAGGGCAGTTGCACACATGAACTCTGAGTGATCATGGAGACGGGAGCTGGGCACACAATGCTACCCCTAATTGTGGAACAATTGGCTTCTGGGGAAGGGAGGGTCAGTGTTCTCTAAGGATGTAGTGTCTGGTAATCAGCCATGATTCAGCAGAAGACCACACATTGAAAAATAGTTTGAAAGGCACAGATTGGTCTTGAAGGGTTTTGAACAAAGAGGACACAACATTGGGTAGATACAGGAAGGGGTGGGGATGACTTTGGGAAAGGGATGGGATGGGTTTGGACTATGACAGTCTCTCCTCACTGCTGTCAGTGACTTTAGGTCCTTCTGCCTTGCTGGCCTGTCATTTCCAGCCCAGCCCTCAGCTTCAGGAAATGCTGTAGTGACCAGCGTCCTCCTCACCTTGACTCCCACTGCCACATTTGCCTGCTGGAGAGTTTTAACTCTAAGATGCCTAAAGTCCTTTCAAAAAAGGCATGTGGAAGCCTACTACTGACAACTTTCTTATAATCACACACACACACATACATACATACTTATAATACACAAGTACACACAGACACACGTATACACATGTATACACCACACACACACACATGTACACACCACACACACACACCTGAGGGGAGGGAGGGAAAGAGGGGAGAGAGGAAGAAGAGCTAGAGGCAGAAAGAGGGGATTAAGAGAAAATGTGTGTGTTAAAATGAAGTTACCCTTTAACAAGGCAACAAAGTTTCTACTAGACCCTAGAGGCTAACAAATAACAGCCCCGGTTGTTAAAAGTGCCAGTGATGGGTTTCTTTTGGAGTTGCTGGACAATGGGAAATAATGCTCAAGAAAAAGACCTAGGGAGGAAGGGTCTAGGATAAATCTAATGGTCTAGCGGATTTGGATGTGACCTGGCCCTGCAGATAGCACAGGTCACCGGGCATTAACAACATCCACTCCCAGCCTTCTGGTTGGAAACAGGTATACATTACTTCTGTTGAAGAGACATAACACTCCTGGTTTCCATAGAGCTTAACCTGTGGGTACAAGGACCCCATGCCCTCTATACCAAGCTAGTGGGTTACTGGAAGGTGTGGCAGTATCTTGCAAAGAGCCCATGTCAAGACAACCTGTTGTCTATTTATACACACAGTTAACTTTTCTCTTCTGGAAGAAGCAAGAGATTTCACTAGAGGTACAGTGTACCTTCGTCTTTCTTGTTTTTGTACCTTGTATGAAATAGCTAGAATTCTAGCAACTGTTCTGTGAGAAGAAGAAGGACATCCTCCTACACTAAAGATGGCAGACAAGATAAAAGGACCTGGAGTCACTGACAGCCGTGTGGAGCTGCTGTAATAGTTCCTTACTTCGCACAACCCCCCCACTCATGACACTCTTCTCCTTGACGGCATAGTGAGGGAGAAGTTTCTTTCCTTCTCTCCCTTGTTCCTATCCTAACACCTAAGAGTAAGGTGAAATGAGAAAATTGATACCCTACCCTGCTACCTGATGAACCCCAAACCAGTCAAGTGAGCCTATGCACGGGATCAGGTTCGAGCCCGTTCTCAGAAACCAGAAGCTACCACTCGGATCACCTGAAGCAGCTGTCAGCTTTTGGCATTGCATTGACATACTGTTGGGAGAGCCACTGCCCAGAAGGGGAAGGGGCTTAGATTTAGCAGAGCTGGGGACAGTTTAAGCAAACCGAGTGTGCATCAGCCCTGTCCTGCAGAGAGCGAAGAAATCTCAGTCATTTGAGAACAGGCATCTGCTTACTCTGGAGCTCCTTGATGCATGCCACATTTCTGAGAACCGACAAATGCCCAGGAGGCAAAGCAGAGTGCACAGCAGCTTACTGTTTGGAGAAGAAGCTTAGGCAAACAAGAATTTTGCCTTGCATTAGTATGAGGAACTCCTGGAAGCACCCTGGGATTATTCAGAGGGAGTGAGAGCCCAAATCCCGAGAATAGTCTTCTGTAGATTTGCCTCTCAAACACGTGAACGTATCACCTACTGAATATGCTAAACTCAGGTGTTAATGTCACAGAGCATTGAGTTTTCTTATAGAAAAGACATTTAGGTCACCGGATGCCTAAAATAACAGACTCCCCTAAAACTCTCCTCCCCACGAAGTGCCAATAATGCAATAATGACATCAAGGACTCAGTGCGTTTCCACAGCAAAGGCAGTACCGGCATGTGTGTGATGTTGACTCCCCTCCACACATTGGCGACTAGCAAGTGAGAAAATAAAGACATCTATGAATTTGTTGCATTCTTTAGACCAGTGTGTCTCATTGCATTAGGCAACCTTGTTTCACAAGACCTGGAGGTTTCCCTGAGCTGGGGCTTAGTGGTAACATCAGGACCAAATCAGCTTTGGCTAGGGGAGGGTGGTGCCAGTTTGCGATGCTATTTGGAAGAAGCTACGATTCACGTTATATGATACTGTCTACAATTTATGACTATAGCGTATATCACTATATAGCATCATTAGCATAATACATTAATGGATTCATATATGCAAATACATTGTCATACAATGTATCAATGTAAGCTTTAAAATATCACCAATATATTGATCTATCAAACTAGCAAAAATAATAGTTTAGTAATATGTATTTTATATTGATATATGTAATACATATTACATTAACCAATAATGTGATAGATTATGTATGCATATTTGAAATGTATAATGCCTTTCCCACAGAACTCTAACCCTGGGAAAGCCAACAGTTCTGTTTCTTAAGGCCAGTGTTCACAAACCATGGCATATGGGTCAAATCTGGGCAGCTGCCTACTTTCTCTTTTTGTGGTCAGTAAGCTAAAAATGGTTTTTGTATTTGTCACAGTTACATTTTAAACAGTTAAGTAAATACCTACAGGATATCTTGGCTCTTGGTCTCAAAGTCTAAAATATTTGATATTTGTGTCTGTTACAAAACTCTTGCCCACTCTTGGTTTCTGACTTTTTGAGATAGGTTTTTGTCACATTCTGCTCTAAAATGTGTAATTAAAATGGAGGCCAGCCTCTCTTCTGATGGGTGTAACATTAGGGGACACACATACCCCCACCTACACCCCCACACACTCATACACATTTTTTATTAGTCTGGGCTGAATTTTTCTGTTGTGATAGCCCCCCCTCCCAATTAGGTACCCAAGGCCCTGAGGCAACAAGACCCACCTGGGTCTGGTTCCAGTCTCCAGACACAGATCGGGCCTTTCCTGGATTGCTCACTATATCACCAGCTCATAAATGTGGCTCTTAACTACAGAAAAGATGACAGCCGTCAGCTATGGCAGTGGGGTTCTGTGACTTGAAAGAGACCTCGGTATTGTATGTTCATCTGAGTAATTGGAAGCTGGCCTCGTCACATCTCTTTTAGCATTGACACTGGAACAGCATGGACCCATCCATCATCATGTCCTCCTTATGAAAATGGCTTCCAGTGGTCAGCTTGTCATAACTAATTAGTCTTCCAATGCATGAACAGTCAGAAGCAAGCGACTTTGAGGGCTTAGACACCCTTAGCAGCGAAGTCCAGAGCTATCTGATCTTCTCTGCCTTTTAATTAGAGCCCTTTTCATCTGTGCCCAGAGTGTCCTTATGGTGAGAGGCACAGCTGGCTGGTTCTGCCCTCCTTTCTCAGTACTGGAGACAGCTCAGCAGCTGCAGAGAAGCAGGTGAATCTGAGGCCTCAACATGAGAAAGCTTGGAAGTTCTAGAACTCGATATGGTTGCCTGGTGGTTCCTCAAAGGCAGGCATTGTAGGCGGCTCAGTGGTACGCTGGGTGCATGTGGATTAGATAGAGTCAGTGGGCGAAAAATTCAAACTAATGTTCAGTTTCATAGCTCAAGAGTCTGAGGGTTCTCACTGGAGTTTGGGCTCAGCTCTCTCTTGGGCTTCTTCAGCACTATGTCTGAATGTTGAGTCTGTGATTGTGTTGGTCTTTCCCAGGCTGCTCCTGTGTCTCAGGACTTGGTAGGGACAAAAGACTAGGCACCTCTGCTCTGTGGGGTTTCTGTCCTCAGCAGGCTAGCCCAGGTAGCCCAGGATATGCACATGGCAGAGACAGGGGTCTCTAAGATAAAATAGTTATATATTCCCTCTCTCTCTCTCTCTCTCTCTCTCTCTCTCTCTCTCTCTTTCTGTTTTTGCTCCTTTACCTTTGTTCTTTCTATTCATACTCTTGTTCTGGTCATCAATAAATACTGGCCAAGTTTTATTTTTATATGACTGTAGTTATCAGAGAAAATGAGATAACCTGGGAAAACCTAAGCTGGGAGATCGTCCAGTCTCTGGGGAAAGCAACGCCTGTTTTTTTTTTTTTCTTCACCCACGCTTCTCCCTTGGACCAAGAGCAACTAAAACAACCAGCCCTTCTCCTGCCCTGTGAATGAAGCATTTCAAGGACAGCTGGAGTTCTGAATAGAAAGAGTCAGGGTGGAATGAGAGCGCATTCATAACCATCTGCACGAATCGAGCCTGGGCCTGCCTGCCGCTCCACACTCCCCGTTCACAGCATCGGTACCACTAAATGCTCGGACATGGAGCCCATCTACCAAATGTCGGCGATATATAACTCACAGGCACATTATCAGAAATGGGAAAACGGCATCCTGAAAATTGTCTAACTCGTTGCAAATGGGAGGGAAGACCCTTGCTCATCAGAGAGCTTCCCTCGGTCACGTCTCCCCTTAAAGCTGTTTGCTACTTGAGCCTGCTCATCTCCCCTCTGAGAAGTCATATTGCAATCACATTCTGCTTAGCCATCCACGATCAGGTTCTTAAATGCAGATAAATTAGAGACGGGCAGTAAACCGGCCAGCCGCATCAGCCTGGTTCTTGCAGTAGCACGGATGGATCATAACCGGGCTTTTTGCACTCTCGCGGAGGCAGCTTCCGCAGGAGCCCCCTCCGAGGAGTTAAATAAAGTGGAAATGAAGCGCAGAAGCTCACCCAATCAGACAGAGAACAGACATTTGGCATTTTAAAAATGCTTTTTAAATGTCTAGATAGATGGTATATTACCCCGTAGCCTTTTCAAGATCCGTGAGACATGCCATGAATGCTACTGTCTAAAAAGAGTCAGCCCTGGGAAACCTTTGGATATGCCCTGGTAAGAGGCAGCAGCCCTGCGGACTCAGGAAGGAAAGCGTTGTCACTAGCTTAGGGAAACAGCTTTGCATATGACCTCAGGACGAGGTGGAGTTTGCAGCTGCTTTGCTTAAGATTTTCATCCCCTCAGTCAGGCGTGTATGCATGCATGTACAAGTCAGTCAGATATGTATGCAGCCGGCTCACACACTCACAATATGCAAAGGAAGAGACTCACTGCTTCCGGGGCAGCTGACAGGAAAAGGGGTCTTTAGAAAAGCACCAGAAACCTGTGCTGCCTGGAGGCAATGGCCGGGATCATAAGTTCAGTGGACACTTTTATCTAGTGCCCACTGGCCAGAGGCCAGCACCTGGGTCTAGGCTCACTGCCACGTAAATGAAACCGTGACATCCCTGGATGTATTCATTTGTGTATTTGTTACTTTCCTCATTTCTGTGACAAAACACATGACAGAAGCACTTTGTTAAAATAAGTTTTTATTTTAGCCCGTGGCTTCAGTCCATCATGGCAGGGAAGCCTGGATGGAGCTCATGGGCATGGGGGAGAGCAGCTGTGGCTCTTCACATTGTGATTCCAAACAGAAGCAAATTATAATAATACTATAGTTATTATATAATAATAACATGCCTGAGACAGGGTGACATTATAAAGAAAAGAGGTTTATTTAGCTCATAAGCAGAGGCCGAGAACCCAAGCGGCATAGTGTATAGGCTCTGGCGAGGCCCCCTCCATTTTGGCTGTCTCACCTTATGAATAATGCCACTAGTAGAAGTCTAATTGGGACAAAGGGTACTAGAAAGCCAGGTAGCAACTCAAAGGTCAGGTGTAAGCTTTAATAACAATCCTCTTGAAGTGATCAAGGATTTTTAGGGAAAAAAAAAAGAACATTAATACCTTTCAAGGGCATCTCACCTCTTTGATCTAGAACCTCTCTTAGCTCCTGCATCTTAAGACTTTATTATTTCCCAACACCATCACCTTAGGGACAAAACTCCAAATATTGACCTTTTGTAGGTGTTGAGAGGGAGGGGTCAATCAGAGCTTCAAAAGCCCAAGCCAAACAAGAGTAGTCTGGTATGAGTTATGACCGCAGACCCTAACTAAGATAACTAAGATAGATGAACTCAGGGAATGCCATGCCTAGACCTGTGGTCTTCCCTTTGCATTTCCTTCTCGAAGTTCACACCCAAATGGTGCTTGTTGTCACAGTCCTATAGAAAAGGAGGCAATCTAGACCCCATAAACATTAGCCAGGATCAGAACAAAAGAGAACGCACCCCAGTAATCTGAGTGAAGACGTTCCCTGGAGTGGCAGACACTCAAATCTTCTGCAGTAGCCCTTGCTCCGCCTCATCACCAGCTGGGAGAAGAAAGCCAAGACACAGTGGACTCTGTGTTCATCAACATCACGGCCTTGGGCAGAGATGAGAAGCCATGGAGAAGCTCACCAAGAAGACACGTCTGTTAAGTTCCGTCTCCTTGACGAATCTGTTGGGAATGCTCTGCCTCCTCCCCCATTCAGCTCTAGAGTTTCTTGCCTTGTTGTCCTTGAGAAAGTTCCAGGCCTCCTCCTGCCCTCTATACCAAAGGTCGTTCCTCAACTCCCAGGTGTTTCCTTATACCTCCACGCCTCATCTCAGGTTGCCCTAGGAACCCAGACCTGACACTTCCTGTTTGTCTAGGACACTCATCTCTAATACTCCGATGTCCATCAGTGTCCAGTCATAGGCACCTACCCACCTATATCGAAGCGGTGCTTTCCAGAACTTGATTCTTCACCCAAGCCAGACTGGTCCATGGGGCAACTCGGGAGAGACCAAGTGCATCCTTCTTGTCTTGGGCTTTCTTCAGCTTGTCAGAGGTTTTTTTTTAGAAACAAGCTCTGACCTCCTCTTCAACAATTCAGTAGTTAGATGGCCACCTCAAGATGAAAAGGCAAGGCAATGGTTCTTTCTACTTACGCAGAGTGCTGTAGTTCTGGAAACATTTTTTATCTAGTCATCCAGACTGAATCACTTGTGGTATTCGGTAAAGGTCAGGTGGGAGGAATCACGAAGCTCTGTGGTTATAATTGCAGACATCAAGCTAAGAGCTGTCTTATTTTGGTCCAACTAACACTTGATGTCCCTGTTAATGTTATAAATATGATGTCAGTGCATCCTTTTGGCCGCATAACTGAACTCATCCATTTGCTCCTGTGAGCTCCCTGCTTTTGGTTAAGCTTCAACAATCCCTATTCCAAACTGCTTGACTTGATTCTGTCCTCAAATGAAACCCGATTGGTGCTTTTGCTTCAGTTCCTGCTTTATCTCCCCTTCCCTCCCCTCCCCGGCTTTCCTTCTCTCCCTTTCCCGTTTGTCTTTTTCACTGTGTTGGATATTGTTTCTCGTCTGCCGCTTTCATTTCCCATCACATTCTCCCTTGTATCTCAGGGCCTAGAAGCCTGGAAACCAGAGTTCTAGACACCTTTGTTTGTTAGCGGGTCTGGAAGGCAGAGGAAGAGGAGCCACTTTCTGATGGATATACAGGCTGCAATCCATGCGGGCTTTGGAGCACATTCTCATATCCCTGCCACTCCGAGGCAGCTGCTAAGGCAGCAGATGTTTCTTGCGGTTCCCTAACCTCGGGGTATTAGTTGCAACTTCATGATCTCCGTCTGCATCGTGGCCTTAGAACCAGAAAGCCACACCCCAGAGTTACCTTCCTTTGGTATATCCAGTGATGGGTTTACAGCCCTATTCCTGCTCTGCTTAAAAAGAAACCTCTTTCTGCTGGAAATACCTAGAGCAGAGAGTCTTCAGGGGCATGCTGCGCCAGGAATATCACCAGCACTAGAGTACCCACCGCAAAGGCAGATTCTCAGGCCCCACCCCAAATCCACTGACTCAAAAACCCTGGAAGAGTCTCCAGGAGATGCTGAGGATGGTGGACCTGTCACAACCCACCACCAGCAGACACAGATCCTCAAGGCAACATCCTTTTATAACTAGAAAATGCCATATTTAACTTGGAAAACCTGGAGAGGTACCAAACATAACTCCATTTAACTCCCAGTGCTAAGAGTTAATGATCTTTAACCCTTTGATTTATTTTCTTCTGGCTTCTCTACGCATATAAGGTTATACATGCAATTATATAACTCTCATAATTTCATATCAATATTTAAATAGTAAAAGCATTTCTTTTGCACGATTAAATAAACATTTTCAGTACTTACCCAGAATACCATGTCTAGAAGTGTTATAATTAGTCCTTCCTCTACTGAGGAATGTTTATGTTGCTTCTGGGGTGTGATATTATAAATTAATATTGAGCTGGGCATTGGTGGTAGGTTGAATGCCATGTCACCCATATTCTTGGGTATCTGAATATTTGGTTTCCAGTTGAGAACACTTTTCGGCAGGGTTAGGAGGTGTGGAATTGGTGGAGGAAGTATGTCCCTGGGGATGGCCTTTGAGGTTTCAAAAGCCACGTACAATTTCCAGTACACTCTTCCTGTTTCCTATTTGCATCTCAAGATGTGAACTCATAGCAGCTGCTGGAGTCTCCACATCTGTGGAATCATAAGCCCCAAATAAACCATCCCTTCCTTCTATAACTTGCATTGGTCCTGGGGCCAATATTACTGCAGTAGAAATGTCCCTGTCTATAATCTCACTAACTCCTGATAGTCCCATTGGAGAAAGAGTAGGTTAAGACAACTAGGCAGGGTAGTGCCGAGTTCTCTCAGAGCAAAGATTCCATGTGATAACAGAGACTGGTCAGTGGGCAGTCAAGGGGAGGGAGGGGACTTCCAGGACATTGTTTCTTTCATCTCCAGACCACCAAACTTGCTGCTGTTAAGGGGATTGAAACCAAGGGTGTCATAAAAAAAAAAAAAAAAAAAACAACCCTGCACTCTGTTCTGCTTCAGTCTCTTTCTGAAAGGTCTCTGCTCCCTCAACTTTGGCATATGCTCAGAAGCCGCAAGCAACTTTCTTAACATGAGACTTAGTTCAGACTGCTCCCTGCCTTACTCAGAACACATCCTCGCTGTGTCTCATGGTCTTGTAGACATTTCCATCTGGGCAGGAGTGGCCAAGTCTCGCAGAACTGGATTGACTCTTGAGAGAAGAGCACGGCTTATTAAAAAGCAAGTTCCACTTATGAGGTTTGCTTTAGGCTCTGCTCTCTTGCCTGTGACCACACATGCCCACTTATCTGCTATGTTGCAACGGAGCCTGGAAGCCTTTGCTACATTCTAGTGGCATGCTGTTTGGACTTTCCAACGATTGAAATTGTGGAGTAAACAAATCTCTTTTCTGTACAAAGGGCCTACTTTCATCCAAGACAGCATGTACTCAGTACAATCAAGAGCATCACAACCAATAGTACTCAGCTGTGTTGGCTGAGGTTCCTCCATGCTAATTTTGGCTAAGGGCTTGCTTTAGACAGTGACAGAGAATTTCAGTTTCAGATAGAGGTAGAAGTAGTGAATGATTATTATCCTTTGATTCATCTGCTCCAAGAATCTAGAGGTATATGGTCTGAGGATTACCTTATGGTTGATGATATAATGTCTCCATCAGATGCAAGACATTAGCTGGAGACTGCCCAATGATACCTTCACAAGTCCAGTAACAAGTGTGATTGTGTGTCTGCCTACCATAGTCTGATCCATGATCATGTCTGGTCCTGTCTAGGTCCATCTGATGAACGGGATGTAACCTTCAGCAACTGTACAAACCTTAGGAAATGAAGCCTTATTAATGATTATTAAATGATTACTCCAAAATACCCAAAATACAGAATGAGTCTCTAGTGGGTGTTCGGCTGTAGACAGGCTGTAGGGTCAGAAAGGATTAAAAAGACCATTTGACTATTTAATTTCTCAATCTCCAAAGTTCGGGGACTCTTACAAACTATATGGATTTGAGAAGGCCTCTTTCTACCCTAAGCATCAGCTTCTCTATTTATTTTTATTTTAAAAATCAACATTATAATCTCTGTTTTTTCCGGCTAGGCAGCGATTTTCTGAAGATCCATTAAGACAGTCCACAAGTGAGCACTTATCTGTACAAGAGCAAGTCATTGTCCTTTGTTTCCTGGCAATGTGGGTGAGCTTTTCCCTTCTCTTTTCCATCCTCCTTTTCTAAGAGTGGCTACCGAGGCACCAATGAGAGCAGTTAAATTTCTAGCCGACATACTTCTCTTGGTGAAATGATTTAGAGCTGAATGTAACTAGTACATAAATTTATTATGACTTGGGTCTAAACTAGGAATGTGTTTACACACACACATACACACACACACACACACACACACACACACACACACACCATCTTGTCATCTCACAGTGAGAAATACTATAGCCCCATAAAAACCAAAGCCACCTCTTTCCACCTTCCAACAGCTCAGATCCCCTTAAAATAAAGGGAAGGGGGCACTTCACAGCCTGTGCAATGGAGTGTTTATAAATCAGACAAACCTTGAGTCCCTCAGGTACCATCAGACCTGAGAATAATGCTCCAAGTCCCTGGTGTAGGAATCCTGCCTACTCCTGCTGGTGCACCCGGGTGGCTGTCCCAGAGCAGGGGTGTGGAACCTTTATTTATTTACCTCACAAGACAGGAAGTTGACTTTGGGACCAAGTTAATCAAAAAGTTTTTAATAGAGTACTTGAGGGAGCACAGGCAAGTGCCTGAAGTCATAAATAGGGGCACAAATCATTCCTGAGTCTTGTTACAGAATACAGAGTGTGCTGGGCCTGGTAGATTATTTCCTGCCTAATTAATCTGCAGGTTGCTGCCCTAGAATACTCATATGGGGCATGTAACCCATCTGTGGGACCAGTTGTTAGAATCGATGGGTATAGACTTTTTTTTCTTATTTATTTTTGGAGAAAGAAGGTGAGAGAGGGTATGGGGAGATATAGTTATATTTCAAGTTGAAACAAATCAAATACTCCTGTAGGTCTTCAATGTTTGAAATAAATAGGTCTATTTTAGAGAGCCTGGAACTTTCAAATTTAAGACAGAAATGTAGTCTCTTTGTGTGTGTGTGTACACATATGTATGCATGCTTTTTTTTCTTTTTAGGGATGTGTTTACACACACACACACACACACACCACCTTGTCATCTCACAGTGAGATGTAGCAACATCCACTCAGGCATAGTCGATGGGGTGAGGGACTCCCCAACTGTGGAGTAAGATGTGAGGCACTAGGTCACCAGCTGACAATGGCCAGGCTGTGGTGCACTGGCCCAGAGGGTGTCTTTGTGAGGATTGGAGGACAGTGTCCCTCGCTCGAGGCAGTTTTCATCTCTGCTTGCTGTAAAACTGTCCCAGCACACTGAACATGCTACAGCGAGACCTGTCACTTGCACCCATCGGAAAACTGTCACTGTGAATACTCTAGTCTAGAGCAACTTCTGTGTGGAGACCAGTCTCTAGCTGAGTCTTTCACAACCACAGAGAGACTCCTTGAAGAATAATGCTGTCTGTTTGGGAATAAGCTAGGGATAGCATCATTTGGAATACACTTGCCATCGGAACTTTATTCACAAGTTAAAAAAAGACAGTTGATCTGTACTCACAATTCTATACCAAATGAGCCAAACAATTGTGTGCTTCCATACCACCAGTGACGGCACATCTGGCAGAACTGGAAAACCCGGCGAGCTCATGTGTCCAGGCCCGTAGGCAGCTTAGTCAAGCTGAGAGGACAGACATTAATCAGAATAATCATCTAAATGCACATACAATGGCAAAATGGATAAGCGCTTTGAAGCAAAATGATGAGGTGTTTGGGGGTGTCTGGAGCAAGATGATAAATTTAAAATAATTCCTTTCAACACTCAATACCCAACCGATGTCTAAAGGACAGAGATTTCACAGATGACTGCTGTCTGCAGGCTGATAGTAGAGATGTCCTTGGAGAATTGATTGCAGTGTTTGGTTCTGAGACCCACTTGCCCACCGACCAGCCGGTATGAAGACATCTGGGTAGATCTGTTTAATCTAGTGACCAGTTTAATCCTGTCCCATCTTCTTCAAAGCTCTTCTAGGTCTATGGTCAGTCTCTGGGGGGACAACTACAGTCCTCTTTAGGGCTGGGGGTCTCAGTAGTCCTTTGAAGTTCACCTTGTCTTACCCCCCACCTCTAGACAGCTGTTCAATCTGGGGTTCAATGCATTCTTCCTGCTCTCTGCTCTCCTTTAGGTTTTACAATAGGGTTATCAAGTGTACACCAACACCCAATGTCTAAGGGCTCAGTTTCTAACCAGTGGCATTACTGGGAGGAAATGGACTTCAAGAGATGTCTCCTAGATGGGCAAGCTCTTGAAGTATGTGGGATCCCAGTCCTTCCCTATTTTGTTCTTACCCTGTCCATGCGGTGAAGGGTTTTGCTACAGCAAAGCCCCAGACATGATACACAAGGCCTCATCCCCACAAACAGCCTAAAAGCAACAGCTCTACCCAACTATGGAAAGAGACCTCCAAAACTATGAACCGTAATCTTTTCTCTTCATAAACAGACTGGCTTAGGTGTTTGCTATAGTATGGGAGGCAGACTAACATAGTGTGTTCTTTTTAAACCCCAGAAGGCTCATCTATCCCTCTGTACTACTTGAGGTGTGGGCTGTTACCAAGTGCAGCCAAATACTGTGCCTCCAGCTTGTTCCCCGCCCAGGGCAGGACACATCTGCCTGTCTTTCTCAGTAGGCAGATGGCAAGGTAGGAACCCTTTCCTGATGACCAGAGGACACATGCAGCAATGGTTATAGAGATTTGCATCACTCTCCGGTCTGGTTGGAGAAGTGTCTTGTTGCAGTAAGATCATGCAGTGGTTGACACAGAGACTCCTCTCATTCAAGTGCCAAGAATCAGGAAGTCTGAGTGCTCAGCTGTGGATGGGAACCAACCATCCAGGGTCCAGGGGGAACCATGGAAGAGTGGGCAGAAAGAGTGTAAGAGCTGGTGGATGAGGAGGAGAGCCATGGATGTGATAGAGAGAGAGCTGGTAGACCCGGATAGGAAAAGAGACAAAGACAGCTGAGCTACTCTTGTGCAGCATTGCTGCTGCTCACCAGAGGATGAGCTACATGTTCTCAAAGTTGCTACAATCAAACTGGAGTCACTTGTATCAACTCCCAACAGCAATTCCACCAGAAAATAAGTTAGCACAGCATAAAGGTCACAGAGGAAAGGACCTTGTGCACTTAGGCTCCACAAGAATGACCATAAAAGACTTTACTGGAGGACTGGGGAAGTGGCTCACTGGGTAGGGTTCTTGATGCATAAATGTGAGAACCAGATTTTGGATCCTCAGAATTTAGCTATAATCTCAGCAACTGGGAGGTAGAGATAAAAGATCCCCAAGCAAGCTGTCTAGCAGATCAGTGAGCTCCAGATTCAGTAGGAAACCCTGCCTCAATGGATAGGCTAAGAGTGGTTAAGAAAAACACCCCTCATAAATTTCCAGCATCTGCGCGCGCGCGCACACACACACACACACACACACACACACACACACATTTAATATTCTGAGGATGATACCACTCCTCTTATTGAGCCTATAACTGAGCATCATTTCAATAGACCTTATGTTACCCTCCTCATTTTATCATGCGATGCTTCCCATGTACCAGCCTCCTTGCATTGCTCCTGATTCCTAAGACATGTCTCCTCTGCATTGCAGTAGTGCCTGTTTATTTCCAAATATACACCATTTGTCCTTAGGGAATCTCTCTGCTTGTTATTTAAAGGTTGACAGCATGCATATGCAAGCTATAAAATACAAATTGTGTGGTGTCAGTACTTCTGCATACGAGTTAAATGCTTTTAAATTCTGCATTTAAAAATGATGTTGTTGTGGCAATATAAAGCAGAATGGTAAAATCGGGGCTAATTTCAAAGTTTAATTTTTCTTTATTTAGAACAACATTAAATAGCTGTTTTAGTTACTTTCCTCATGGCCGTGACAAAACAGTGACAAAGGCAAATTAATGAAGGGTTTATCTGAGCCCTCGGTTGGTGGGTACAGTTTGTCATGGCAGGGGCAGGATTCATGTTATATCACCGTCAGGAAGCAGAGACAGATGATAACTGTTGCCCAGCCGACTTCCTCTGTTTTTATTCTTTTAGGACTGGAGCCCATGGAATGGTGCAGCCCATGTTTAGACTGGGGCCTTGCCACCTCATTAGCCCAACCCTGAAGCTCCTTCAGACCTTCCCAGAAGGTCGCCCCCCACTAGGTGATTCAAGATCCCCCTTGAGTTGACCCCCAATATTAACCATCATGAGAATAAATGCTCCATGATAAGAGACCAAAGAAAGACTTCATGTTTTTTCTCTCTTCTTTTACTTTGCCTTTCGAGCATGGGCCTTAACATTTGCATTTGTCAAGGGGGCCTTGCTGGTGATGGGGCCAGCCTTGCCCATACTACAAGTCTTGCGTGGGAGATTCTTATAAATCCTTTCCTGCCTCCTCACTGCAATGCTTAATGACTTCCCGATTCCTTTTTGTGGCCCTCCAATGGAGGATGGCACTTCTTAGCTGTCTTCACACTTCCGGACCTATAGCCGGGAAGACAGTGGCTTCTTGGATGGGAACTCAGAGTCCAGCCCTTGTGTTTAGGGTTAGCCTGTCTGCACAGCCGCTAGTCAGCCAAGAAACAGCAAGAACCCTGAGGTGATGCTAGGTGGAGGGTGTGCCACACTTCTACAGAAGAGCCCGCAGCAGCGTCTGCACACAGGGCCGGCTCCTCTGTGGGTAGGAGAGGGGAAGGAAGATCTGTAGAGAGACCCCGCCTTTTGGGGCGGGACAGCCTCGGGCGAATGTTTTTACTATGAATTGGAACGCGAGACTGGAGCCCTTCCGGTTTCCGGTTTACGGTGGATCGCTGAACTCCGGGTGTGTGAGTGTGCTTTTATATTAAAATTGTCTTCTTGTACCCACTGGCCTGGATTAATTAAATTCGCCTTCAAAGATCATTCGCAACAGCCTCTAGGTGGGAAGAGAAACATCCTCTGGGTGAACAGCATTGCTAAGCCAGGATCCCCTCATCCTGGCTTTCCTGGTTTCTACCCTACGCAAATGGTCTTTGGGATTCTGAGAATTATTCATTACCATTGCACTTTTTAATTTTAGGCAATCGGCCCATGTTTTATTCATTAAAAAGATAAAATATCCTTGTGAGTGGAGATCCCAGAGGACACAGTGCCTAGGGGGGCTAATGGGTTTCTTTATACGGCAGTTTTATACCGTGAGGCAACCAATGTGTTTATGCTTAGGAGGGGCTTTTCTTTGATGGTGGAGTCTCAGAGTTGGGGTGCACTAGAATCTGTACTCAGCCCTTCCTGTGTACTAGGGCTCCTGTTGAGGTTTCCTTCTGAGTGCCCACCATGCCTAAGAGGCCAGCAGCAATAGGCTGGCTGCTTTTGAGACTTTGCCTGTCATACTACTAAGGAAAGTTCCTGCAGGTTACCAAAGGATTGCACAGTACCCAGTGAACAAGTGCCAGCTCCTGAGTTAAAAATGCCCACTGCTAGTGTTCTGAACCTGGCTGAAGCAGGGATGGAGAAGTCTACGAGAGGCCAACTCCCTTTTCTCAAATCACATTTATTGAGCGGTGTGGGAGGAGAAAACCTGTTATCCTGAGATAGGGTGGAGCAGGGATTTCTGGGGCTGAAACTCTTCTCCAAGGCTCCTAGGAAAGCCTGGGTAACCAGAAAGATGAAGCAGCAGCCGTATTTGTGACTACCACAGGCTTCCCAGTTGCCTGTGGCATTGGAGAAAAGAAAAAAGATGAGATCATAAATATTGTGTCAAAACAGAAGTCCGAAACCTTTCTTGGGATGGATGAGACCCACACTGAAGGCCTCCCACAATGGGCGGGCCAGTGTGAGGTCTGCAGGTAAGGCTGAGGCCCCTGGGCTCTGGAGAGCACGGCTCCACCTTTGGCCCTTGCTTCCTTCCTTCTCAGTCTTCCCACTCTGTTGTCATCTACCCTCCTTGCTTCTGTTTCCCAACCCCTATGGTTTGGAGAGGGTAGGCATAGGAGAACACAGACAGGAGGCCTCGGGTGATTGGATGCCCTGCTGTAGAGTCAGAGGTCAAAGTTCTTCGAGGGCAGTTTTTCTGGTGTGAAGAGTTGCATCTCTGCAAGAGGTAGGAAGACAATCATTTTCTTTTTCTTTTTTTCCTTCCAAAGCTTTGATCTGATTGAAAAAAAAAACAAAAAACAAATGCACTAACTCCCAGGCAAGGGAACAATTTCACCTTCTGGAGTTTTGTTTGTTCTTTCTATACATTACCCCCTCCTATTCTCTGCCTCCTTTCTTAGAGCAAATGGGCTGTGAGGGAGCAGTGGAGACTAGGTGTGTGCTAAGTCACATAAAAAAGGACAGAATATTGGAGGAAGAAGATCTATGGAGACAGTGGAAGAAACCTAGGGTAGCAGTAACGATTGTTATCGACTCAGAACCCAGTAGGGTTAGGTGGCTTCTGTACTCCGTCTCACCTAATCCTCCCAGTACCTGCATCTCAGCCCCAAGAGACATCAAGAAGTCAGGTCCCTAAGCAGAGGATGCAAAGGAGAAACTAGGAATAAAAGGACTAAGTGCAGCAAACCGAAAAATAGAAAGTCACTTCTCCCCTTTTCACCCCTCCGACAGGCATCTTAATCAATCTCTGAATCCTTGACGCAACCTGAATTTTCTTCCCAGCACAGTACTCTAGGAAGCTGCAGTTGATTCAGTGAACTCAGTTTAAAATCGTCTGCACTACCTACCACTCACGCTGTAAGAAAATCAGGGATGATCTGAAAGGGCGAAGGGCCAAGAGATGGCAGATGCTTCAGCGGGGCCGAGGAGACAGTGTGAAGGGTTGGCCCTGCTGGAATCTGTCAGGAGTTTGGTTGAGTGGTCGTGGAATCTACATCCAAGAGGTCAGGAGGGTGAGGAAAGAGGAAGGCACAGAGGGTGTCGGCACCCACGCTTCGAATTTGGCAGCAGTTGGGTTTGAGGGCTGCTCTGACAAGTATGTATAGACCAGCAGTGAGAGGAGCCATACTAGATGGTTTCTGCATAGAGACACAGGTTGAAAAAAAAATAGAGACTACACAAAGCAAATGCCTGGGAAGATATGGAGTACTTTACAAACATGTAGAGAAGAACAAAAAAGAAAAAAGAAACCATTTGCCTCTCACGGTTCCAAATTAAATATAATAGACAAATTAACCATCTTCTCCAAATGCCACGCACAGCAGACAATTAGCCCCCGCTGAAGGCTGTGATGGGCAGCACTAAGCAGGGGACTCTCTGAGGATGTTCGGCACGTGTTCCGAACGCCTGCTTCTCATCTTCTCAGTTGTCATCTTGGTATTTTAAGAACAGGTCTTGCTGAGAGTAATTGGAAAATATGGGCTTGCTTCTCACTGCGGTCTATCACGGTCCTCTCAACCGTGAAGTCCACACAGATGCTGCTCTCTCTGGCTCCTGCAAGTGCTCAGCCTCAAGGGCTCCCGATGGCTGTGGCCACTTCGTCACTGCCCTGCCACCAACAGGTGACATCACACTAAACCAGAGAAGTTCTCAGTGACCATCATCCCTTATGAAATGTCTTCACTGAAGGCTCACAGCACAAGTCCACCCAATGTTAACTTCAGGCACCCAGACTTCTAGTTCACTCCTAGCACCACCACCACCTGCTGATGGCCGCTCTTAGCTACCGTACTTTCTTAATGCTGTGCTTTGTAGCTTGGGTGGGTTTCAGCATCAATGGCTCTATAGACAAGGGAGGGGAGAATGAGCTGTAAGGTCCAATCAAAGTCCAGCACTTCTTTGAGTAGTATCTTCCAGGAGTTACCATGATATCCTTTATTCCAGCACCTGTGTTGAGTAACATCAACTGTATTTCAACACTTTGTGCCAAGTGCATTATCCAAGGGATTTCTAATCCTTCTAGCAGTTTGGTAGGGTAGCCTCTTATAGTAGCTGTAGAAACACATTGCTAGGACTTTCCCTTCAGCTGTCTGCTCCCACAGGTACCCTCAGCAACAGAGAGCTGTCTCACTAGATCTTTCTTCCGTCTGTACCCAGTGACTGAAGGATGTGGGCAAGTGATGGGAACATTCCATCAGGGGACACGCTCCAGAGCCACAGGATTTCATCAGTGTTCAGAAGAGTGTATCTTCTCTTCTTCTCAATCTAGCTTCTTCTTCACCACGGTCACAGGGGTTTACCCCCAATAATCACCGTGTGTCCTGTGATGGTTTGAATGAGAATAACCTTCATGGGCTCGTGTATTTGAGTGCTTGGTCCTCTGTTGCAAGATATTTGATTGCATTGTGTGAAGATATGTCACCGTGATTGGTTTAATTAAAAGCTAAGTGGCCTATAGCTAGGCTGGAGGTATAAATAGGACTTCCGAAAAGAGAGAGCTCTGAAAGGGAGGGGGTCACTAGCCAGACGGAGGGGAAGCAAGATGGGCAGTACAGAATTAAAGTGACTGAGCCATGTAAAAGAATGTAGATTAAAAGATATGGATTAATTTAAGTTAAAAGAACTAGTTAGGAGCAAGCCTAAACTAAGACCACACTTTCATAATTGATAGAAAGTCTCCAAGTCATTTTTGTGAACTGGCAGTCCAAAGAAAGACTTGTTACAGTCCCTAGTTGCTAGAATCGTCTGGGAAAGATTAGGAGGTGTGACCTTGTTGGAGGAGGTGTGTCACTGGGCCAGGCTTTGAGGTTTCAAAAACCCACCAGCCTTCCTAGTTAGCACTGTCTGTCTTTTGTCTCAAGATGTAAGCTCTCAGCAACCGCCCCAGCCATGCCTAATTGCCTGCTGTCATGTTCCCCACCATGGCAGTCAGGGACTCATCCTCTGGATCTATAAACCCTGAATTAAACACTTTATTTTACAAGTTGCCTTAGTTGTGGTGTTTGATCACAGCAGTAGGAAAGTAGCTAAGACATGGCCAGCCCCAAACTCATCTCAGCATTTGCTTGTTTGCTGGTCTTTACAATGGAAGCTGTCTGTCCCTCCTACAGCTATAATACATATAGTTCACGAGAAAATGTGTGTGGGAGTGTTTTTCACAGTGCTTGTCTACAGAGTGCGCTCAGTAAGTATTAGTCATTGTGTTACAGCCCAGAGCCACAGAGCCTGAAGTGTTGGACCCAGGACTCTAATCTAGCTGGCCAACTCTAGGCCGTGGCCATGGAGTCAACTTGGCACTCTCTCCAGAACAAGTTCTGTCATGCAAACCTGCAAATGTCTTTGTTAGTGGAAAGTCACACGGGCATCCCATAAAACAAGTAAGCTTTGGAGAGCCATGCATGTTTACATGCTGCTGTGTCGTCTCTGCCCTCTGGATTAGGCTGAGCCTCAGAACAGGAGTTATGCGGCATTCGCCCTCAACCTCAAAGTCCTGGCAGGGGCCTGATGCATAGGGCCAAGGTATAGTGCTGTTTACTGACCAGACGGTTGCATAACTAGCTAAATCTTCAATTCTTTTAGATTTCCCACTGAATTCGAGGAACATTCCTATCACTTATAAGATTCTTAGATTTTATGTATAGTGTCTGGGGTTCACACTCAACAAGCACATTTATAGGCATCTGTAATAAACCCAAACAGGTCATGGAAGTGACCATGGTAGCCCAGGTAGAGCTTTTGAGTGAGAGATAAGGGCCAAAAGACCACCATTGAGTCACTGAGGTGCAGCCCCCACCTCCAGGGCAGGGGGGGGAGGGGGGAGGCTAGCCTGGCCTTATCCCTGGCCTCAGAAAAGGAACCTTGTTTTGAATTTAGGGACAGGTAAACAAGCCTCCTATACTGGCAATTTTTGTCTGTCTCAAGAGAGGCTTCCTGGTGGCTCTTCTCACTCATGTTCATGAGTTAAGTCCTTGGACATAAGACTGTCGGGTGCTGCCCCAATTCTAAACAACTGGATGTGCGATTTCTGTAGAACAGACTGGGCAGACGGAAGGGTTTTTCTTAGTGGAAATTCACAGATAGACCATGAGTCAAATATCTTAGTAGAATCAGCTTTGTCTCCAACCTTCCGAAGAGTTCACCCTTCGAGAGGTGGGAATTGGCTGTCAGGTAGTCCCAGTCCAAATTCTGAGAGATTGGATCTGTCTTCATTTACTGCCTCCCTGTTTATGAGGGGGTCTAAGTAGTGCTGTCCAATGCTTCTTCCAGTAGAATCAAATCCTCAAAAAGGAACCCAAAGAGGGACAACGGTTGAGCAGAAGGGTCAACATCGTGGAGTTTTGGACACAGGGGCACCTTCGCATCCCAGCAACTGGCTGACTTGTGCACTAAGGACCTGAGTCCTCTGCCCCGCTACCCCTCGAGAAGGTAAGACGCTGTGCATTTGGTGAAGGCTTTGTTATGAGTGTATCATCATATGACTCAAGGATCTGGCTGCTGAAAGCAGAGTAGGGAGAAGTTAAGGCATAATGCTGCTGAGGAAAGGAGAAAGTTTACTTGTTTTTCATCTGAGAATTAAAGAATTGATGGAGCTAATGAGGCAGGAAGGATTTGGGGCTGCTGAGACCTCACTGGCTAGTTAGAGGACCAGCTCAGGGAGGTGTTGGGATAAGGCACAAATGTGGGGTGTCTCTGGATTCCAGAGCTTTTAAATTTTGCTTTAAAATGTATTTTCCTATTCTAATTATAAAACAGTGTATCTGGACTGGCTGGTGTTGTGTGTCAGCTTGACACAAGCTAGAGTCATCAGAGGGAGGAGCCTCAGCTGAGGAAACGCCTCCACGAGATCCAGCAGTAAGGCATCTTCTCAATTAGTGATCAGTAGGGGAGGGCCCAGCTCTTGGTGAGTGGCGGCATCCCTGGGCTGCTAGTCCTGAGTTCTATAAGAAGATGGGCTGAGAAAGACATGGGAAACAAGCCAGTACGCAGCTACCCCCATGGCCTCTGCCTCAGGTCCTGTCTCCGGGATCCTGCCCTGTTTGAGTTCCTGTCCTGACTTCCTTCAGTGATGAACAACCATGCTGAAGTGTAAGTCCCTCCAGTCAGCCATTTTGAGTTTGGAAATGTTCCCTAATGGCTCTTATATACACAGATGCTGCTTTATTTTGCTATAAAGGCTTTGGTTTGAGAGGATGTCTGTGCTCCTGTGCAAATAGCAATAAATATACTTTTTGTTTTATAGACCTAGTCTAACAATGCCACATGATTTACCCTCTAGACATGATAATGTAAATGATGCCACATTCATCGGCACGACACACTTAGCATAGCTGCTGAAATCACTAATAATTTTGGTACTTTATATGAAGAATTTATTGGATTTTCTACATCAAAAACTTACATTATTTGTAAGTAATGATGATGTTGCTTCCTTTTTATTCCATTAACCTTGGCTTCCCTTTTACTGTCTTGCTCTGCGGGAGAAGGCTTTCTGTAGAACAAACATTAATAGACCTTGCATCAAAGAACAAGATCTGTTAGGAAGCCTCTCACACTCCTAAAATACGAAATTAAAGACTCATTTATAATAAAGGCTGCTTAACAACTTGGAAAAGGAAGAGACGTAGAAATCAAAAGGCAGTGGGTAGGATATTAATATTACAATTAATTGTGCATATTGCTAAATCAGAATCTTCCTGGAAAAAAACAGCATGTGTTTTCTTTTTATTTATAAAGGCTGTTAGGGAACATTCTAAACATTAAGGATGGTTGGCTCAAGATAATAACATTTATATCAGAAAGGCAGATTTTAAGACAAAACCTTCTGTAAAGATTAAAACGAAGAAATTTCACAAGGAAGACAGAAATATTTTAAAACAATCTGATGGTACCTGTCTTCTCTTTCTACAGCCAGTGCTTCTTTATATCGCAATTACAATTTCCCATTTCTCAGTAATACTTTGTGTTCTACTTCTATAGTCTTCCTTCAAATTAAGTCCAATTAATTAACTCTTCTGCGGCTCTTTCAGCAAGGTATGGTGAGGGAGAAACTCAACACAGTTTATTTTACTTCACTCTTGGGTGACAGTTTTTTTTTAGATACCTGGTTCTTTTTGTAAAATTATATTTCCTGACTACTCCAGTGATATCAGTTACCTGTATTTGGGATTTATTTTTTATATCTGTCTGTTTGCTGTTTCCTTTCTAATTTCTTAAATCAGACTGAATTTACATTTCATAATTGCTCTGTATTTTTCTAAATAATTTCCTCATATTTGTTTTCTACTTTAGTAATTCTCTCTTCAGCTGATTCTAATCTCGTGTTTTATTAGGTATTTACTTTTAAGGTTACGTTTTTAATATCTAAGTCTTTTAGTATATATCTTTTATTTTATAAAATAACTTAAAATTTAATAATAATAGTTAAATAACTCTTTAAAACTATTTGTTTCAGATTTTTTTTTCAATTGGGTACTAATTCTTCTGAATATTGCTTCCCCTTCAAATTATATTTGTCTTTTTTTTTTTGTGTCAGATTCCCCACTTCCCCACCCAGGTTTTAGAAATTCACCCATCTGAGACTTATTTTTCACTTGTCTCTTAGCCTGAATCTTCATTCAAAGAATAACATACATTTGGGCTCTTATAAGTGATACACTTATTAGATGTGTTGGATGGTTCGGAGTTCTTTCTTGTTCTTATGGAAAGAGCCAAGTTTTACTGGTGCTGTCTGGGTCACATTTTCACAGGATGGAAGGGGTTTGGTTTCGCACATGAACTTCGGTTACTTTTCTGCCTTGTCTGGTCTCAGTATGTCAGCATCTGTCTCAGTGCAGATACACCAGTACTAGGAGTTAGCCGAGGTTCTCTTGGGCTTCCGCGACAGGTACGCAAGGCACTGTTTTTGCTTTTCAATCCCTGTTTTTTTTTTCTATCAACCATGAGTCTCCTTTTGCTGGCCCTCTTCTGCATTTCCCTTTCTACTTTTGTTCCTCTGCTGTCAGTTCAAATGTATTCCGAAGACTTTAATCCAACATTTCTATTTTTGTAGTGAAAAAGACTGTGTTAGCCTAGCTCATTTTCTTGTCAAAAAATACATATTAGATCTTGCCTGCTGTTTTTTAAAAGCTACTATTATAAACAAATTAAAAATTCCATTTTATTGCAAACTCTTTGTAAACATAATTTTAACTGAAATATGTTTAATTTTATGAATGCATCTAATTGAACATTTGTATTTCTTATTTTTAAAATGAACAATTAATGCTAAAATTAACATAGTAAATATGAATGTTTTCCATAAATTGGATCCTTTTTGTATTTATTACTGCCTTGTTTCTTTCAAATAAAAATTTATATACAATATAAAAACTTAATTGAGTTAAAAGAAAAGAAAATTATTGTTAGGAAAAGAGTAAAATTTTTATTTAAAATTTCACTTGGAAGCTGATTATTAGCTGAGAGTTTACCTAAGTCCTGCTATTGTAGGGAATAAAACTGGGGATGGCCACAAGCAGACATGTTCTACAGTGTATGTGAGATTTGAGGCTGTAGCAAGGACCAGCTCAAGCATGCAGTTTGTGCTGGATGGTAAAGAAAACACTGAGAACATACATACGCAACACTGCATTCCAGAGACAGAGTGGTGACTCAGCAAAGCACAGAGGAACCTGATTGAAGAACACATTGTCTCCTTCACTGGCTCAACCTCAGAGGATCCTTTTTGGGGATGGAATTTAGACCGGCAGGATAGTGCTTTGTATGAACACTGTGTCTGCGTCAGTGTGTGGATATGCCCATGTTGAGTTCTTTTTTTGTAGTAGAAGCCTGCTTGTTTGTTCCTGGCTGCTCAGTCCTGAAATAACCACACAGAAACTGTATTAATTAAATCACTGCTTAGCCTATTAGCTCTAGCTTTTTATTGGCTAGCTCTTACATCTTAATTTAACCCATTTCTATTAATATCTGTATTGTCATGTGGCTGTGGCTTACTGGCAAGGTTCTGTCCTGTGTCTGTCTCCCTTGGGGGCTACATGGCTTCTTCTGACTCCACCTTCTTTCTCCCAGCATTCAGTTAAGTCTTCCCTGCCTAGTTCTATTCTACCCTATCACATGCCAAGGTCGATTCTTTACATTAACCAATAAAAGCCACACATGTACAGAAGGACTTCTCACACCACTTTTCCCTTTTCCGTGTGTGTGTGTGTTAACATGTGTTTGGTGTGCATGCATGTGTGTGTGAATGCACATGCTCTTATGTATGTGTGCATGTGGAAAACTGAGGTTGATTTCAGGAATCGTTCTTGATTGCTCTTCCACCTTCCTCTTTGAAGCAGGATATTTCAATCAAATCCAAAGCTTCCATTATGGCTTGTCACTGGCCACCATCCTCTGGATATTCCTTTTCTCTGCCTTTCCCATCCATCCAGCACTTAGGTAGGTTCTGGGGACCCAGACTCCAGCCCTCACTGTCGACCAGCTACAGCTTTAATGAGCTGAGCTGCCTTCCTAACCCCTTGTGCTGAAATTCTTATGAAATGGTTTTATTTCTTTCTTTCATCTTTGATGTTCAGGGTCTCTAGTCAGAAAATGGTATAAGCACAGAAACACTAATCCCATCTTTTCTTCAAATTGAGCCATAAGCTTATGTTACTTAAGGGTCCGAGAGGACAGGAAAATATGGTGAAAAGATGTGCTTCTTTTTATCCATAAAATAAAATTCAGTAAGCTGCTTTGGGGATGTCAGTCTGCTTTTTGTTTGTTCCTACTAAGAAGTTACGGCTGAAGAAGAGAGCCTTAGTGTAACACTGACAGTTCAGTAACACTAATTCTAAGAACCAAACAACTGTTTTGGACTGGGATGCAGCTCAGTGGTTCAGATCTTACCTACTATGTGCAAACTTCTGGGCTCTGTCCCTGTTCTCCTGTCTCTGTCTCTCTGTCTCTCT
>NC_022009.1:125243694-125252455 GCF_000317375.1 Microtus ochrogaster | reverse complement strand
ACATATAACTTCTTGAAAATCTGGCTTTGTCTTTGTTGACATTTAGAATATCTCCATAGAGTGTTGTTAATCTGGAGAATGTAATACTTCTGAAATTGTCTGCCAATTCTGTGTGTTGCATCTTGGAGGAAAAGAGACTTGAGGCTGTAGATTTGGCCCAAGTTCCCTTGATGGTGTGGGAAGTCCTTCTGTATATGTGTTGCTTTTATTGGTTAAAGAATGGTTATTGGAACTCATTTGGTCTGCAGCAGGGCAGAGTAGGGTAAGGCAGGAATTCCAAGCAGTAGAGATCTCTCTTTCCAGATCTCAAGCACAAAGCCACGGTCACACTGGAAGCCCTCTCATCCATAGGCTTCACAAGAGGCTGATGCTCAGGTGGCAGAATACAGCTAACAGAAAGAAGCAGATTACAGCAGCATCCTTCTCTACCGACTTTGTTGTGTCTGAAAGCCACTTTACCCATGGGCTTAAACTATTTTCAAGTTTTTAAGGCATTTTAAAGTCGAGTTTAAGCCAGACTGAGCTATCATTTTGTTTACTTGGATCAGAAAGTGTTCTAACAGATAAATTGGTACATAGATGACAGATATGTAGCCTTCAACAATGACTCTAAAACCAAAGAGACGTAGGGATTGATTCACTACAAACATGAGTTACAGTCTTGCCAACATCATGTACCTAATGCATTCTAGGCTCTGGGTTCTGCTCTTAGTATACTGGGAGAATTTGAGTATCAGAAGAACTCGTCAGTAAGACCGACATCATCATCATCATCATCATCATCATCATCATCATCATCATCATCATCACCTCGCCCCCACGTTTCAGATTAGAAACGGCATCACAAAGAATAAGTCACTTGGATAAGATCATTTAGTTGTTGTATCAGTTATTTTCCTATGGCTGTGATAAAACACATGGCCAGGACAACTTAGAGAAAAAAAGAGTTTATTTGGCCTTTATGGTTCCAGGGGGTTAGAGTCCATGACAGAGACAGATGGCAAAAGAAACTCACATCTTGAACCACAAGAAGAAGAAGAAGAAGAAGAAGAAGAAGAAGAAGAAGAAGAAGAAGAAGAAGAGGAGGAGGAGGAGGAGGAGGAAGAAAGAGAGAGAGAGAGAGAGAGAGAGAGAGAGAGAGAGAGAGAGAGAGAGAGAGAGAGAGAGGAGAGAGAGAGAGAGAGAGCTCAAAATGCTATGTACATTTAAACTTTGGAAACCACCTCCAGTGACACACTTCCTCCAACAAAGCCACACCTCCTAAGCCTCCAGCAACAGCTTTACCAACTAGGGTCCAAGCATTCAAAAGCCACTAACGTTACATGCATGTCAATACCACAATTAAAAAAATAAGGAAACTATAAAAGCACTTATCAGCTAGTGAGAGGGAAAAGTATTGAACGTTTCTTTAGGAAACATTCTCATTCAAACCACTACAGTTTCAGAGGCCAAGCTGGCTGCTTCATTACTGAGCTACCTCTGGAGAAAGTGCCCACACCGTCAACAGGGATGTGTTTCTCCCAGCCTTAAGTTTTGAGTGTAGATCGGATAACGAGGATGGTTTTAACTCTCAGCAAGGATCTAGAGGACATCTCTGTGACATGGAGAGGCTGGCAGATGGATAGTGTTTCTTTGGCAGAGCTGGAGGAATGGCATAACAGCAAGGTATTTGGATGACCTTAGTGAATTCCTGGCTTGCTGCTGCCTGATTGTGTGGTACCACCTGTAGGAACCTTGCTTTCTTGAGTAGGAGGTGAAGGAAAGGAATGGTTGGCTTGCAGGTTTCCCATGCACTCAGCAAATAGTGTGCAGACAGTAGGTCTTCCAATGGGAAGACCACTGGCTGTAATGGATGATCACAGGCCTCTTGCATAAGATTTGAGAGGTCTGTAGTCAAGGGGCTGAAGAGATGGGGTATGACATCTTATTAAGACAGTAGAATAAATACTGGGCATTTTATTTATATGCAGTAGCTTAAATAGGTCAAACTCCAAGACACAGAAACTGGGATAGAGGATACCAGGAGTTACCCAGGGGAAAGGAGCGTGGGGAGTAATTGTTACATGGGCATCACACCTTTGTTTGAGATAAAATCTCTGGAAATAGATAGTGATCGCACATACTATGTAATTACCAAATGTCACTAGATTGTACGCTTAAAAGTAGTTAAACTGGTAAGTTTAATGTTACGTGTGTCTTAATACCACAATTTAAAACATAAAAATATAAAGCACTGATCAGTTTTGTGACAGTAAGAAATGATGATAACTGGTTATAAATGCCATGAACATGAAATTTAAAATACATAAAATAATTAGATTATATTTTAGAATACCTCTTATATGTTGTGTCATAATTATTAGTTGTATAATAAAAATGTCGAAGGAAACACAAGATATAAAGCAAATCAAAAGGTCATTCTTTGAGTGCCTTGACATATGAAAAACATACATCTCTACTCCTAGTGTGGGCTTGTTCTGTGGTGGGAGGTTGTGACCTCACATGTCACCCAGATCTCATGGTTCATGGTGTTGAGGTCCTGGCAAAACTCCATCGAGGTTCTGCTTAGTTCCCATCGTCCTCATTGCTCAACTGTATGTGTTATTAAGTAAATCTCAGCCTTAAAACTGAGAAGTATCTAATAAAAAAAGTACATGACCTTCTGTGACTAAAAGAAGAAAAAAACCTAGCTGTAAACTTTTAAAGGAAAGAGCATCTTTATAATAACAATAAAACCTTCCCAATCAAGCCTTTAAGAGGCAGGCTGCATTCCTATCTTTGCCTGGGGCCCATAACTATCCTCAGCTAATCTTTCTCTGACAGATAAAGAGCTGCTATATCCATTCTTATAGCTCAATTTTAAAACTTCATTCTGAGAAGTAGGGAGAGGGAGCCCTGGATGGGAATAAAGAATGAGCATTTGAGGGTAGGTAAGGGGAAGAGGGACACTGGACTAATTGGAAGCTTGGCTCACATAGTTGCAGAATAGAAGGTTTTAGAACAACAAATCTAAGATTCAAGACTTCAGATAAATTTGTGAGACTCAGGTTCACACTTGTGTAATTTGTCTGTAAGGATTGCACACCCACTCCGGCCCAGCTCCCCCACAGGTAAACCATTGCAGGACAAATGAGCAGCTGATATAAGCTGTGGAGAGCATGGGGGGGGGATAAACAACTTGAAAGTGTTTGTGAGTCCCTGCAAGAGTCCCCAGGAAATCAATGAAACCTTCTGCTCAAGAAATTTTTAAAGATAAGAAAGATATTTATCAGCTGGGGATGGCTTCTGGTTAGCTGCTACTTAGCTCTGAAGTAGAGGGTGGAAAGAGCCATTGGGCCATGGAGTGCTGTGTCTTCATGAACTTGACATGAACTGTACTCAGTCTGAGCTGTGTTAGAACACCCCTGGGGTGGGAGATGCTGCCTGGCTCACATGGATGCTTCTCAGTGACTTGTTCTACTTAGTATGTGTGGACAGGTGAGGCACTCCTTCCTCACCAGAACTAGTTAAATTCTCATACTACCCCAGGAATCTAAGGTGGGCACATACCTATTTGGATTTGCACAGTTTGCTTGTGGGAAGGTATATAAATTCAGAAGCTGGAGACAGCCATCCTTGGTCATTTGTGTAGGAAAAGAAATTGTCTGCTTGGGGATAAAGAGCTAAGAACATTTGATTAGTTCCTGTCATCTTTCTAGTCCTTATTTCTCATCCTTTTTTAAATTTATGGCTACACTTGACTTCCGTGATCAACATCATCATCCTTCCCCCAAAACGTTTTTATGTTTTAAACCAGCAGGGATTCCTTCTGTTACATACAACGTTTCAACTTAAATCTGGCACATGAGAGAGGTATCTGTAGAGAAAACGATTAGGCTGACAGTTGTGGCAGTTGTTACCTCAGAGAATGAGAGGTTCCTATGTCAGAGATGCCAAGGTCTCCTCAGATACCTAAGAGGATCTGGAGAAATCACTGAAGGATCTTATCCATTGCTTTGACTTCTCTTCCCTGAACCCTCCACTCAAACATCCAGTTTCCAAAAATGGGTCTCCAACTCCCTGTAACCTGTTATTATGTGCAGAGAGACTACCAGAGTCACCTTCATCTTGTCACTGTGACCAAAGGACACAAGAAGACAGCTTAGGAAGGAAGATAGATTTGGGCTCATGGTTTCAGAGGGTTTAGCTCATGTCTTCAAAGGGTTTAGCTCATGGTTTCAGAAGATTTAACTCATGGTTTCTTGCTTTTATGTATGTGGGCAGAACATCACAGCTGTGGAAGCCTGGGATAGAATACGTTCTTAGAGACAGGATTCAGAGAAAAGGGGAATATAGGAGAAACCAGGACAAGATATCACCAAGGACATGTCTCTAGTGACCAACTTCCTTCAACTAGGCTCCACCTCCCAAAGTTTCCACCACTCCATAATAAGGCCATCCACTGGAGTGTTTGCAAGATGAGCCTGTGGGGGACATTTTGTAATCAGATCATAACACTATCCCAAGCCATCAATGTCTTTGGGTGACTGCACTAGGTTCCTGGGTGGTGTCTTCCTGTACTTGCAACCTGTTATTTTTCCATCTGGATCCACGTGGCAGGTGGATTAATCTCATTGACATTTAAACTGCTCCTGATTAAAACATTCTGTATTAGGATGCAGCCTAAGCTACCATAGCAACAACAACAAAAACCGTAAAACCAATGCAATGGCTCAAGCAAAGGGAAATGAGTATTTCATAACAAATTCTGTGTTGTCGCTCACCATACCCCAGGGTTGCTTCATGCTGTTGGGGCTTGAGGCTGGATCTCTAGCTGTATAGTCATCTCAGTGAGTGCAATGGGGGGGGGGAGCAGAAACAAGGAAACATGTGACAGATCTTATTAAGAGTAGAGCTGGTCTCTTCTGCCTGCAGCTTATTAGTTGACAAGACCTTAGTCACATGACCACACATACATGCCAAAAAGGCTCTAACCGTGTGGGCATGAAACTCAGAAGGCTTTGCTCTAAACCAAGGGGGAGGGTGGCTATACGGAGCAGCCTGCAGCCCCTTCTGCCCTGTCCAGTGGCCACTGAGCTAACAGAATGACAGACCTTTTCCCGTGGCCTCCCACGTCATCTGGCATCACTCTTCTGTTTGCTCCCAAGCCTATGGAAGTGTCTTTGTGCTGACCCACAGCTGTTCTTTGTTGTGTTGACTTTATGCGTATTTGCTTTGAACTTTGCCTCTGGCATTAGTTTGTACGTTTGCTCATTTGTTGATGTAACATCAGGGTCGAGCTTCCCAAGAGCAGGGGTTTTCTGTGGGTGCCTTATCACCACCCTGGTGTGAAGGGTGGAACACGGCACTGACTCAGAAGCTGGCCAAAAGCACAACGGTCAACTTGGGAATGGGTACCTGATCCTAAGGGGAAGCTCTTTTCTCAAGCTGTGAAGATATTTGAACATCCCCACTCTCTGTCTGTGGGATGAGACCAGCTGTGATCTCACCCTGGGACCAGGTTAACGTCACTTGTTCTACAGTCTCACCCATAATATCTGTTTTCCATTGCTAAAGTGCATGTAAAGTCTGCCTGCTGCTTATATCCCTGGAGACATAGAGGGTGAGCGGATTGCCCAAAAGGAGAGACTTATTTATCGTGATGTGTTTTATACATGCAGGATGATTCTCAGACCAGCTTCAATGAACAGATCTGTACCTCACACAGCCCCCTACCACGTCCCTGCTGTATGAAGGGATGATGGGTACAGTATTTATAACAAGCAAGTTGGAGCATTAGAATTCCCAGTTACACAGGATGAGAGCCTAGTCCGATAATAATAATAATAATCCTAAATGTTATTTATATGTCACTTTTCTGCCAAAGTCATCTAGGTAGCTCCCAAAAGAACCATGCAGAAAAATCTCCACCGTCAGCGCGTGCCAAACGTCTTAATAAGTGAGGTGGGGAGGGGTGTAATTACAAAGGCCCATTCAGTGGCCTCTCTCTGATTGGAGTGAGTCTGTTCCCAGGATGTGTGCTGCAACAGTCAGCCCGGGATGAACCTGTCATTTGGGGGGCCATTTATCCAAGAAAGGCGGCCTCCTGTGCCAGCTCTGAGACATCTATCTGCCCCAGATGGAATCCTATAATGAAGAGCCGACATTGCTAAGATGTTGGCAGCCCCTGAGGAGGTTGGGTAGCAAAGGCCCTGAATGTGGTGGCAGAAGTCATCCAAGGATGCTACTTTGCAAATAGTGCTTAATGCAGTATTAGACAAAGAAGATTTATCGAGACCATGAATAAGTGTGGCTGTCAGTATAGCTGTCATTGCTGAATTAAATAAAAATGGGAACATCAGAAATCACATTTAAAAAACCCAGTAATCATTTTTACCCATTACTTTACAAATACGTATCTACTTATTGGGTCTTAGGGGAATACAAACACCATAAAGAAAAAGGAAATGAAGAAAAATCAGAAAGAAAGAAAAGCCCTTCTTTCAAGCCAAGCTGGATACAGAGTGTGCCAGACACCCAGGAGAGGCATTTGGGTTTCCAGCTCTGTCTTAGGTTTGCAGTCTGCTGGATGGGACCCGGCATTCATCTGCAGAATGTGGCAGGTACTTTTCAGCATGGTCCCTTCTGGGGAGCCAGACCACGGGGAGCTAGAAGAAGCAGCTCAACTGTACCTGGCAGTTCTGAGTGGGAAACCACCGGCATTTGCAGATTCTGCATGCTAAGCTGTTGACCTGGCGACCTGTGGAGGTTCTGGGGAGTCTGTGGCTGCTAAGAAAAAACACCCGCGGCTGGCAATGGCAGCTAATGGGTTCTTTCTTGGAGGCAAACATTGACTTCATCTTTGAACTCCAAGGAGACTTGGGGAAACTCAGGCTTCTCAGAGCTCGCTGAAGTTTTTTTTTTTTTTCCCCTTGAAACTGAGGATTGAGACCAGAGGAAGTCAGTGAGGCAGAGAAGCCAAGCTCCTGTGGAGGCTTTTGCAGGTGGTGGGGTCAGCCATCTGCCCCAAGAGCAAGTCAACGCTCAAGCCAGCTGCTAACCCTGTTGCATAGAATTTATAGCAATGAGGGTGCCCTGACCTCAGACAGGAATCAGCACTTGAGTTAAAGGACTCTGTGGCTATCCAACCTCCTTTGGGGGAGGGGCAGGGGTGCAGAGGACCTGGGAGGTTCCCAAGGCCATTGGGCTCTCAGTCAGTGTGAAGGGTTTTGGGTAAAAAGGCCAAGGACCAGCTTTGATGGGGTGACAGATTCTCTGTGAGAGCGACCAGTAGTGTTGAGGAACAGGAGCCAATGTGGCTGCCCAAGAAGCATGGTAGGAATTCTCTGGAACACCTGCCGTGGAATGTGAGGGGCAACACCTGTCTCCACACTCAAGCTTGCCTGGAGGGGATAGCTCATCATGGACTTCTAAGCCTCTCAGAGGAGGCCAAGGGCCCCAGAGGAAACTAAATAAATGCCATTTGTAGGTGCAGGCTCTTCCAGGAGGGCAGGGCTGCCACTAACCCCGCAGTTGATGAGAAAATAAAGAAGTAAAGAGGCAGGATAGGGGTACAATGATCCACCTGTCACTGCTACAGGATCAAAGTCCAGTGGTTCGTAGTGCTTCATTGCTAGGGTTTATAGTGTGTGTGTGTGAGAGAGAGGGGGAGGTGAATATCTGCGCTGAGCATGCAGTCCCCAGGTATTAATTTTGTTTGAGGCAGCACATGCAAGCAATGAATAACTCAGCTCTAACTTGGAGAACCTAAGCTCCCAATGTAAAGAACCAGAAGCAGAGTCAGTGCCATATGCAAAGTAGAAGGAGGGCTCCTGAAGTTGCATTGCAAAATTTGAGATCTGCTTTAATGAGAAAGGACACACAGCCTAAGTCTCCCTTTTAGAATTGAATGGAGCTTTCGAGGCTGCAGAAATGGCTTAATTGGTAAAGTACTTACCACAAATGAATGAGGGCCTGAGTTCAGATCCCCAGCACCCACAATAGAAATCAAGGGAAGTGATGAGTCCCCGTGATGTCAGCACTAGGGAGGCTGAGGAGGGAGGATCCCCAGGGGTATCTGGCCAACCATTCTAGCTAAGTGAGAGAGTTCCACACACAGTGAGAGACCTTGTCTCAAGACATAAAATGGATGTAGGAGCCAGAGGGGTCAAGGACATCACAAGAAAACCCACAGAAACAACCAAGGTGGCTCATAGGAACTCACAGAGTCTGAGCCAACAACCAGGGAGCCTGCGTGGGACCGACCTAAGCCCTATACATATATGTGACAGCTGTGTAGCTTGGTCCACTTGTGGGACTCCTAACAATGGGGAGAGGGGCTGTCTAGTGCTTTGGCTGGCTCTTGGGAACCTATTCCTCACTGGATTGCCTTACCCAGTCTTAATACAAGGAGAGGTGCTTAGTCTTACCAACTTGATATGCCATGCTTTGTTGATACCGGGGGGCAGGGAAGTGAGTTCAGGAGGGAGAGGAAACTGAGGTCAGGATGAAAAATAAATAAATTTTTAGAAAGGAAATAAGATGGAGAATGATTAAGGGAGAATTTGGTGATGACCTCTGAGCTCCACATGTACACATATGCCCATCCACCCATACGTGCATGGAGACAAGCACATGTGCACACACACACACACACACACACACACACACACACACACACACACACACACACACAGTCCCCAAATAAAGAATGGAACTTATGGGTCTGCAGTAGGCATTAGCTGAAGCTTCTTTTATTTTTATTTTTTATTTTTTTATTTTT
>NC_022009.1:125214960-125243489 GCF_000317375.1 Microtus ochrogaster | reverse complement strand
TTTGTCTCCAAAGGAGAGGTGGTAGATGCCTCAGGCCGTGCTGGCCTTGAGCTCTCTGCTGCATCTGCTTTCTTCCCTTGCAGAGGGGCAAGGATACTGTTGCAGAGGATGCTGCAGGCAGCAAAACATCATCTCTGAGTGGGCATGGCTGCTGCTGCTATATTCTAGTTTCAAAAGCCAGAAACTGGATGAGACTGAGCTACAGGCCAGAGTCTGTCAGCACTATTTTAGCCCCTTTATGGGCCTGAACACACTCAAGGCTCACAACTGGACTGAGTACCGACAAGGGAGAGTTTAAGTGCCTTTCTCAGAGTAATAGGGACTGAATAGGATCTGAACTGAGATCACCTGCCATCAGGGCCACAGCCTTGGCCACTGATGTTTTCATCTCCATCACTTCCCCTTCCTTCCGTCCCCCATTGCTTTCTTCCCCTTTAGTTCCTTGTCCTGAAATACACTTTCCTCATTCATCCACCCATTCTCTTACTGTCTCTTTCATCTTCTCAGCACAATGCCAGGCACTGGAGAAAATGTCCAAAAGGAAGAATCAGAACATAGGTACGTGACTGGAGAGATGGCTAGGCTCACGACCAGAAATGCAAGAACAGAAGGATGTTGGCAGGGGTGTGATTGACAGGAGGACTTCCTTTCTGCTCTGGAGGCTTTGTCCAATGCAGAGAGAGTCTATATTACACTCTCTGTCTCGCCCTCCTGAGAAAAGAGGAGGAACATGCTATGGATAGGAAGTCGTGGGGAACTTCACCTCACTAATTGTGTTTCCATGCCTATGCCGTCTGCGCTACTACACGTACTACGGTGCTAAAGCCTGTAGCGCACCACCTACACTATGGATGATTTGCGAGTCTTGGGCAAGGGCCTGAATATTTAAACACACAGAGACACACAGACAGAGACACAGGTCATCCTTGAAACAAGACTGCCCCCTTTATTGTGTTCAGGGGCAGCTTACAGAGGGCTCTGGCCACGCCCTAGCTCTCGGGATCTTTCGGCTGCAGCCACCAGAAACCACTCCCTACTCTCATGCTCAGGGCAGTTGCAAACACAAGAACACAAGCTGTTTTACTCGGAGCAGCTGCAAGCATAGAAAACAAGTTGTTTACAGGAAATTCAGGGTCTGGGGGTCCACAGTCCCCAACACACTTCTCCTTTATCTCAGGAGATAGTCAACCACAGAAAAAAAAAATCCTCTTTGTTCCTCTGTGTGGTTGTCAGGGCAGAACCAGTGCTTTGAGGAGGAGAGCTGCCTGTGTCAGGTGAGTTCAGCTACTTCAACGTCAGTGGTGAAAATCCTGCCTTGGTTTCCACACAGCCTAATCTTTATCTTATTTTCCACTAGTTTGTTGAGTATTATTAATTGGGCTTGCTGAATCCTTTAACAAACAATGCAGAAGAACAATGAGGAAAGCCCGTGTGGACCCCTGGTACCTTATAAAAAGGACACAATTTCTGGTGCCATAAAGTCTAGAGGAGGGAAAAGAGGTTGGAGTGGAAATAGGGGAGGATACCTTCAGGTTTAAAAAGCTAAGACCTTGATGGACAGTTGTTGCTTGGAATCAGGGCCTTGAGGATCCCACAGTTTGCATGCTTTCTGCATCGCCTTGTGTGGTGGGTGAAGGAGATGGCCCTCAATAGTCATGGGCATTTGGATACCCGGTGGCAAGCTGGTGGCTCTTTGGAGAGCATTGGGAAGTGAGGCATTGCTGGAGGAAATGCATCACTGGGGCTTTAGGGTTTCAAAGGACTCAAACTATTTTGAATTAGCTCTCTCTAGCTCCTGCTTATGACTCAAGATGTAGGCCCTCAACTCTGTCTCTGATCCACCCACATGTCTCCTGCCTGTTGTCTCTGCTCCATCGTTATGTTTGCATGCACGCAAATGTGCCCCTCTCTCTCTCTCTTTCTCTCTCTCTCTCTCTCTGTGTGTGTGTGTGTGTGTGTGTGTGTGTGTGTGTGTGCGCGCGCCACGGCATTCATGCAGAGGTCAGAAGACAACTTGTAGGGGATGGAGCTTTCCTTCCAACACGTAGGTTCCAGGCATTGAATTCAAGTCATAAAACTTGGCAAAAAGTGACTTAACCTACTGAATCGTCTGCACTTGGAAAGGTTTTGGGTGTGCATAAACATCCGTGAGACTAGCACCACAATCAAGACACCAAACATACCCAGCAGTCCCTGGAACTTCTGCACCTTTGTAATCCCAGATCTGCCTTCCAAATATGATCCTGTAATGATTTTAGTTAGCAGATGAAGTAGTGAGTTCAAGGTGACATTGGCACACATACCCGTCACTAGACTTGGTTCTTGTTCACTCCCCCACTCTCCTCCAAGCGGTCCTACAGCTTCCCTGTCGTGTGTTTCCCATCATCTTCTCTTGTTGCCCCTCCTCTCACCCTCTAGATCTCCCTTCTCAGGGTGCCTTTCTGCTTTCAGGTCATACATACGTATTTATTGTCATATACACACACACTACAGAGAGTTATAGTTATAGGAGAGGGAATAAGAGGTAGTTGCTCTTTCTGAGTCTGGTTTATTCTGCCTCACAGTGATATCCAGATTCATCCATTTCCTGAAAACATCAGGATCTCATTCTCCTCTATGGCTGAGTGAAATTCCCTTGTACAATGAACCATGTTTCTGCATTCATCAGTTGATGAGCCTCTCGGCTGACCCCGTATCTTGGCTGTCATGAGTAGAGCAGCAGTGAAATGCTTGGTGGTTTTGGACCACCGGTTCTCACTTGGTTTTGACACAATCCAGATACTCGCTGAGTCCTCATTCTATCTACCGGCATCCAAGGGGGCCAGCGTCAGACGCTCTCCGGACCCTGCTCACTGACTTAGCTTCTCCATGGGATTGGCTGAGCCCCAGTCCTGCCTGCTTGATAACAGATACATTTAACTTTTCTTACACGTGATCATTTTTCAGATAGTGCTTCTCTTTGGGTGACTATTGCAAGTTTACCAATAATAACTTGCATTTATCTAACAGTTGTTATGTACCAGAAGTCTGTCATATGTAAAATATATAATTGCATACCGGTTGTCACACTGATCACATGAAGAAGGGCTTCGTTTCTCCACGTTGCCCTTAAGAAATGGCATGGTGACTGATTTTCTAAAATCAAGATGTACGGTGTCTGTATGTTCCGCTATAGCAGTTTAGCCTTCACAGATACTGTTCTTCTGAAGTTCGCTGTGTCTCTCATCACAGACCCTCCTTGTTCAGTAGACTGTACTTGAGATAAAATAGGGTTCTCCAGATTCAAAGTCCCTCACAACTTGCTATTATTCTCTATTGATCTTGTTTCCAGTAGACAAGTAATTTTAGCTATTTCACAGGCAGTCTGTATTTCAAATAAATATATTGCTTAACTGCTGTAAAAGCCTCCTGATATGGCTGATTTCCAAGCTGATCACAGAGATACCTGTGTTTGCCTTGGCAGGGGATGGGAAGGTGGGATAACTCCTTCGGGGGTGATGCTCAGAATCAGTTCTCCCATTCGGAATTTATTTATGTCACTCTTGAGTCCGCGGAACATTTGATATGGTTTTAGCATTTTTTTCCTGTGAAAGGTAATTTTCTGGGTAAAAAAAAAAATAACTAGAATACTGTAGACTTGAATAGGGTTTTTTTTTTTTTCAATAGAAACAAAAATGTTACCTAAAGTCAAAGTATATTTTAACCCCAAATGTAAAGCGGTGTAGATGAAGCATTAAAGATTTGGGAAAGGCAGTTGACATCGCCATAACATATTCCTTTCAAGATGTGTGAGGCTCCTGTATTCAGAGCAGCGCATGGTAAGACTTCTGTGAAAGTGGGTGCGTATTGGCAGAGCCCCTGCACCTGCCTCACCTCTAGGGAGTAACCAACCTGCTTCTGAGTGGTTCTTCCCCACCAGGCTCCCTCATCAGCCCTGCCTGAGGCTCTGCCCGTCTTCAAAGAGCTCCTTCCTGTAAGCCAGCAGCTGTAGAGACCATGGATTTGTGTAGCTTTTCCCAGACAAGCTCCTTTTCACACCTATTCATTCCTTCAACAAATGTTTATTGAGTACTTCCTATATTTTAGATGCGTAGGGTACAATAGTAAACTCAATAGAAGAGAACTCATGAAAATTATATTGAAGAGGCAGGCAGACAACAAAACGAATGAATAAATATATATGGTGGCCCATGTGCTGATAAGCAGAGAGGGAAAATAAAGAAGAGATGTGATAGGAAGTGTGTGTGTGTGTGTGTGTGTGTGTGTGTGTGTGTGTGTGTGTTTTCAGAACACAGTGCTTAAAACTAGAGCTGATGGGACTGCGGATGTAGCTCGCTTGGTGGACTGCGGATGTAGCTCACTTGGTGGACTGCAGATGTAGCTCCCTTGGTGGACTGGTTGCCTAGCAGTCGGGAGACCCTGCCTTTCAGTTCCAACACACCTGAACCCAGTACTTGTGAGGTGGAAGGCAGGAGGATCAGAAGTTCAAGGTCAACCTTGCCTGCATAATGAGTTTGAGGACAGGTTGGGCTACTTGAAACTATCTCTAAAAATTTTTTTAAAAAAATCAAACAAACTAGGCATATGTGCTTTTCTTTTCTCTTTCCAGGATGCAAGAGCAAAGGAGAACCAAAGGAGGCAGACAGACTGGAGAAGGAGCACCAGGTGTGTCCTCTGATGGCTCCTGCTTGGGAGCCCAAGTGCAAATGACCTCCACACCCCACAGAACTGCTTCCTGATTGGCCACAAGAGCCGAGGTGCTTGGACACTCTATACGAGGGAGGAATTTGCAGGTTTCTACACCCCTCAGGGTATTAACTTCAAAACTGTGGGTTGTTCCTGTGTGGGCATCAGGCATATCCTGTGGCATCCGCTACTTGGCACATGTAGAGATGCCTGAGGTGTGAGGCGGGAGGCATATGCTGTGCCATGTAGGAAGGTTCTGCCAGGTTGTGTCTACAATACCCTGGTGGGAGCTCCCATGGAGTCAATGTTCTGTGGCAACTGGAGCGGAAGAGGAGGCAAGGATTCTGGAAACAGGAGAAACCAGGAGAATTGGGGATGCTGCAGATGAAGTATATAATACTGACGCAGAGACAGGAGGGAACCCATCAAAATGATATTTAAACATAGGTCAGAAACAGCGTGATTATCTGAAGGGTGAACATTTGGGGCAGAAAGAAGAACAAGATCAAACAGGGTCTAATGAAAGGGGTGGAGGCAGGGGGAGGCTAGGACAGGGGTGGGGTGTGAAGGTGAATGAGGGTGGAAGGAGACGATGGTAGCCAGCTGCTGGTGGCCAGCCCATGCAGGGTTGCAGGCTGCAGGAGGAAGTAAGTGTGCTTGTACTGCAGGTACCGTGAACAGGTACGACCCAAATGACATTCAGAAGGCTCACTTTGAATTTCTGTATGGAGAAGACGTTAAGGAGTCTAGAGCCAAGTGAGGAGACCATAACATGACTTCTTGGTGTTCCCGTGAGAGCCTGGGGACCTGCCTCCAAAGGTGGAGGTGGAGCCTGAAAAATGGCTGACTAATGGATGCTCTCTGCTGGCAGAACACCAAAAGGATCACCATCATGCCTGGAGAGACAGGGCGCGGGAAGAGACAAGGTCAAAGAGGCTTCCGGAACAATTAGCGGAGAGAACTTGAAGCGAGGAGGACCATGGGAAGAAAGTTTCCAGGCGGATCCGTTGCTGCTCATCCTTGGACACCAACACATGAGGTACCAAGTGGGTTGGGTAGTCGAGACATATGGACTGGAGGCAGAGCTTGGGGGGTCACCAGCACAATGACCACAGTTGAAGCTACAAGCCCAGATGTGAGGTGGGAAAGCAGAGAGGTGGAAGGTTGGAGTTAGGAGGTTCTCAGAATAGAAAAGATAAAGGGGAATAGCGTTGAAGAACAACTTACCAGACAGATGGGGAGAAGCAAGGGAGGACGGAATCCTAGGTGCAAGTCAGGATGCTTCCCAAGTTTGCTTATCATGAAATAGACATGCTGAAGTTTGAATCGCGAGTGTCTCACCACAGCCTGGAGCTACCGAGAGATGGTAGAAACTTGAAGGGGTGGAGCCTAATGCAAAACTCCTAGATGCCCCACAGGGGATTGCGGCGCTAGGGTCTCTTCCCTTTCCATGTATATTCGTATGTGGGCATGTATGCATGAATGTATGAGTCTTGGTCCTCAGGCAAGTGCTTTTCGAATTTAATTTTGGGACGCTTGTCTGGGATAGGTTCCAGAGTGGATTTGAGCTGATCATCCTCCTACCTCAACCTCTTGAGTGCTGAGGTTACTGATATGGATACCATAACTGCCTAAACTTTCATTTTTCTTAGTTACCTATGTCAGGGCACCTGGAAAAGTTGGCCCTAGGCTGAGTTTTCTTAACTGCAAAACAGCAGCAATAATGTTTTTCTTTAACAGTAGTTTTTAGGCGATTTCACAAAAAACTTCATAAATAAAGAGTCCTGTGTGTTGTGTCAGCCATGTCTGTGATGGCGCTCTCTCTCTCTCTCTCTCTCTGTCTCTCTGTCTCTCTGTCTCTCTCTCTCTCTCTCTGCCCTTTTGTTTCTCAGTCTTTTATTGTCCCCTTCCGATCTACCTTTCTTTTTTTTCTTTCTATGGAGGAAGCAGCTGTTTTATGTCAGCGTTTTGCTTGAGAAAGCCCTGCCTTCTCTGTGTGTAAGGAGCTATTAACCGTGGACTTTATTCTTTCTGACTTTTGAGTTTTGGCCACGGACCCAAAGGCAGGGAACAGTGGATTCCAGATCTACCATCAAACATTAACCAAAACACCTGAAGCAAAATTGATGGCCTTTAGCCCTGAGCTCACTTTGAGATATTTAAGGAATTCTGAAAAAACTCACAGGGGCAGAATTTCCTTGGAGAACACTCTCAGACACTGGCACTTTTTTTTGCAAAGCCAAGTGAGAATGATTTCAAGGGGACCTCTCAGAGACTGGCCATGAGTCTCCGGGATATTTTGGAGTTTCTGGACGCTGGTTTCTCACACCTGTCCAAAATTCTAATGGCTGGAACTTAGCTGAACGGCTGAGCAGGGTTACTGTAGGAAAAGGCAAAAAACTGAGGAATCAGGACTATGTTCTTCTGAGACCAAAGCATAAGGGATCTGACAGAGCACTGGACAGAGGTCTTACTGGAATGGTAAAACAGTACCAGCTATGGGCCAGCGGTCACTGGATGCATGGTTGTCATAAGAGCTTCATGAGAAGGCATTGCCCAAGTCAGAAACAAGACTCTCCTAGATGGGGACTTCAGAGATAGACATCCTAGATTCAAACTCCCGCTTTGTCATAGCCTAACTGTGGGTCACAAGGTAGGATCTCTGTGTGCTAGTCCTCCGCTCCCATGCAATCTAAGTCCAGGCATAGGGAATAGATTTACTAGACAAAGCACAGCCGTGCAGTTCTCTGCAATGTTTTATTCTCCCCCTTTCTGCCACTGGCTCAAACCTGCAGTAAGCTGGAGGGAATGTTCAGAGGAAGTTGCCTTTCTGCAGAAAAGATGCTCAGGCCCCATCTTCCTCTACACCTGCCCCCAGCTAAGCGTTCACTGCAAGGCAAACTCAAATGAGAGAATGGAGAATTTTTAAACAAATACTCAAGAATTAAATGCAAGGAGGTGGATAAGACCCTGGAACGATCCAGCTTGTAGCTGTCAGTATCTGGTGTGCTGGGACACACGGGAGAGAGAGAGACTGTAAAAACACTCTGAGATGTCACTGAGGTAGAAAGGACCAAGGCCACTGGAGCTTGAAGGAGCAACTGACCGTGTCCAATAAACTTTGGGAACAAATACAAGCTTAAGGATTGCCTTGGAGCTAGCTTTGTTAGTAATTGCTTCCAGTTCTACCCAGAGGCCTTTGGGACAGAGGCATTCCCTTTAACCTTTTCACTGCCAAGACTTGAAAAACAATAGTGTTATGTCTGGGGCTAGTCCCTTCTCTTTGATGACATGAAATGTCGGACTTTTGCTGTTGGGGCCACAAAAGTCCTTACGCCCACAGATCACTAAGGAAACCAGGAATTTGAAACACACAGGGAGGGACCTCTTTGCAATGGAGGGGATAACATGCTTGCTTTCCTGCCCAGGTGGCTGGAAGTGGATTCTGTTAATGATCTGGTAACCATTTTGCTGTCTGTGGAGGCAGACCTCACCCAAATTCTCCAGAATGATTATCCTAGACTCTCCCCTCCCTAGGACATTATCCGACCTTAGGGGACAGGTCCAACACACTGTATGACCCTCTGACCTCTATGCTATTGGTCAGAGACTGCACTAGATTCCAGACAGAACACCCTCAGGGCCACATGTAAGGAGTTTCTATGTAGTCACACTTTAAGCTTTATTGGAAACTGGAACTGGAATAATTATGGGAATTACTGTTGCCTGGAAAACCTTTTCCAAATTCTGTTGTGTTTCAATGTGCCTACAATAAACCTTCAGGCATTAGACTCCCCAAAGTCTGATCCGGGTTGACGAAGTCAATCTGAACCAGGTTTTCATTCTCATCTCTTTGTTGGCTCGCTTCCCTGCCTGGATACCTGCAGGGAGCCCCTCATCTTGTTACTTCTCTGTGAGAAGCCTGGGTGTGTTCTGAGATGGTGTAGGGTGGGAAGTGTGGACCTTCCTCCGAATCATCCTCAGAGAAACCTTAAGAGCCTTTCTGCCAGTTTTGATTTTTGCGACTTGTAGTTTTTCTTTATTGTGACAACCCCCTCTGCCCTGAGAGAGTCAACTTAAAAAGATGGAAGGGCGATGCTGGCTCATAGTTGTGGACAGAGGTTGGCCCACTGTCTGTACTTGGGATGGAGGGAGCATGCAGCAAAGATAGCAGCTCAACATGTGACACCTCAAAACAAAGAGAGAAGGGAGAGAGCCAGAGTCCAAATGCCCCTTCCAGGGTGTGTCCCCTAAAGCCTGACTACCTTCTTCCAGGCCCCGTCTCTTAAAGGTTCCACCCTTTCCTCGTTGCCTCAGGCTAGAGACTAGATTTTAACAACATAGGCCACTAGGCAACATTTGCCCTATAAACTGTAGCAGATTAGAAAAAAGAATATTACTGAGTTATTCTGCCAATTACTGAAATATTTCTCTGTTTTCCTAAGAGTCCTTCTCATTCTTTATTCTTGGGTGATTTTCTAATTTCATTGATTATGAGTTTGGGGTCCCTGTTTCTGCAGGTAAGCCTGCACTGTTTGAAATGTCCAGCGGAAATCTGAAGCTGCCCCTGAACTACGTACAAGCCTCCCTTTGCTGACTGTTCACGTATTTCTGTTCAGCAAATAGCAGCTACCAGATGTGATTAAAATAAGGAGCCAGTGCTTTTGGACCGACAAGGGGGGCAGTCTTCCTGCAGGACAGATGGCACCTTCAGCATGACTCAGACTGGCCATCTAAGCCTGTGTGGCCTTGGATGTGTGCCTAAGGTCAAGGGTCCAGTGTACTTGCAAGCAGGCATAAGGCCAGCACAACAGATGGAGGCTGGTGGGGATAGCCGACCAGCCACATGGGGCCTGAAGAGTCCTCACCTAGGGAGCGATGGCGGCGTTCACTCCCTCCCCCAAAGATGTTCCAGTACTTAGACACAGAGGTGATGGCTTGTCACAGGAAGGAGACATTGAGAGGGCACTCTCTGCCTGTACCCAGTTAGATGCCCTCAGATGGGGTATCAAGCAAGAGACTCTCAGACTTTATCTGGATTGGCCAGAAAGCCTGGGTTGGGTCAGACAATGGAGGCTTTCCTAATTTAAGAGCCTCCCCCTTCTGGCCACATCCTTAGGGTGGAAGGTGGTCTCAGCCATATGCCTTTCCCTTCTATGTAGTCCTTGGTGGTCTGCTGGGAAGAGAACAGTGGGTGTGGCAAGGCAGCCTTTGTCATGAAAGAAATGCATTTTCAGGTCTCCCCCTGCTTCTGTGGCAGCATTTTCTTCCTGTCTCTTTCTTAGCAAGGGTTTTTGCCATAAAGCCCTGTATATTGTATAGCCAGAGTTACCTCTGAGTGTCAGCTGCTTTGGCCAGATATCAATCACCCTATTGTCTGCCAATCAAGTTTCTGTTGCTATAACAAATGCCCAAAGTAAATGAACTTAAAATGGAAAAAGGTGTATTTTGGCTCACTTCTTTGGAGGCTTCCATCCATGATGATGCGTCCTCATGCTGGAACATGTGGTCCGATAGCATGTCATGGCTGGAGCGTGTGGTGAGCTGCAGCCTGACATCTGGGGAGAAGAGAGGTCAAGGTCAGGGCCCTTCAAAGGCACCTGCAGCGACCTTATTTCCTCCAAGAATGCAGTAGGTCCTCCAGATTCCATCAACTAATAATGTAATAGGCAGGAGGCTCAGACTTTCAGCACATGGGCCTTTAGGATACTCTTGTCTAGACCTCAGCTCTGCAGCTACACCCACCCAGCAATTCACATCTCCTTGGCAAGGCTTGGTGAGGGGCTGACGAGGGTAAGGATTTTATGATTTTCTTTCCCTCCCAGGAGGTACCCCAAAGCATGGTACCTACTTTGCACTTAGCAAATGTGTTTTTCAACTACAGCTCCTAGCCTCCGCCAGTTGGACCGCTCTGTTCTCCATGGTACAAGTTGTAGAATAAACAGTTTGGGCTTTTTGTTTTGCATCCCAGCTGCTGTTCAGGCCTTTGCCACACTCCTGGGTCTTGGTACCCTGGTCTCCTCCTGACTGTTTATTATTGCAAGAAGCGTCTCTAGAACTGCCAGCTAGGTGTGACCAACCTCTCTTGGGTCTGTTTGTTCCACCACATGTAGCCACCCACTGCAAAAAGTGGTGCCCTTGAAGGTACCTCCTCCCCCAAGACTTCTCTCCTCTGCCCTGGGAAGTTGCCTAGCAACCTCCCTCTTCCTTCTCTCCCCCACGCGCTTGTGCAGCTCCGTTCTCATTTCCATCACTCTGGCACCCACCCCCGGCTTCTCTTCAGTGCCATTAAGCCCGCAGGTCTCTGCTTCAGGAGCCCACTATCCAGCTTCCACAGGCTGCATGAGAAAACAAGCCTACGCTGAAGCACCCTTTCTTTCCCTTCCCTCCGACGGTTCTGGGAGACTCTTCACACCACCCTTTCAGTCTGAACCTCCAGAACAAACCACCAAAGAAGGAGGCAGAAGCAAAAGGCAAACCAAGGCGGAGCACAAAGAAACAGAAATCACCAAAAACAAATGAAATTTTCTAATGTGTTTACCCAGACATCAGATAGCTCCTTTCATCCCCGCCCTTGAAGAGTTGGACCATATTATGCTATTATAGGCCAGGAAGGCGATGGCCTCAGGAGCAGTATACAGTGTTATTACTTATTCTGGAGCCATGGCAGAGCTTTCTTCTCTTGTCCACTTCACAGTCTGGAAGAAATGAAGACCCTCTCTTGTCTTGATGGTCATTCAACAAGGTCACGATATTTTAGGGTATGTCTGCCACCATGTGATTGCTATTGACTAACAGACAGCAGGTAGTTCCTTGCTAAGTCCGCCTCTGCCACGCACCGCGCCCCCGTGTCTGCGCTCTGTGTGCTATTACCAAGTTACCGAGCTTCGGGCAAGGGGGCTGAAGGTTAAAATACTCAGACACACACAGACACAGAGAGAAGGCAACACGGGTCATCCTTGAATCCCCCAAGAATGCCCCCTTTATTGTGTTCAGGGGCAGATTAATAGAGATAGCCACGCCCCAGCCAAACCCACCAGAAACCACTCTCCTGCCATCAGGAACTCCTGAAGGTCTCGTTCTCAGAGCAGCTGTAGGCACTCAGATCAGGGGATTACAAGAAATTCAGGATCTGGGGTCTCACTGCTCCCAACACGCCTCCTCACAGAGAAAGGTGGTCTCTTAGGGAAAACCCTTCTTGACATCAGTCAGGACAGCTATTTGGCTCAGCCCTGACTTTTCTACAGCAAAATTTCACTTCACTGCCCTGAATTTAAATCTAATTGTATCTGCTCAACGGGGACTTCATAGACATCTCCCCTTGTGTGGTCCCTTTGTGCCTGAGAAGTTCTTCTATGACTCAGGGTATACATAGCCATAAAATAGGCACATAAATCAGACATTTGCCACAAGTAAGTCACAAAGAAATTTATTTTAGAATAATTATTTTGGGGTCCTGGAGACAGAACTTTTGGTAAAGTGTCTGCCTTACAAGTCGGAGGACCTGTATTTGATCCTGAGAAGCCATGTGAAGAAGCCTGGACGTGGTGGCACGTGTTTGTAATCATAGCCCTGGGGAGGAAGAGACAGATGCTGGAGGCTCACTAGCCAGCCTGCCTCATCGATTTGATGAGTCCCAGCAGGTCAGCGAGAGACCTTATCTCAAAAAAACAAATGTGGAAAGCACCTATGGAACCTCAGCTAAGATTGGTCTCTGACTTCTAGATATATGCACGTGTATGTGTGCACACAGGTGAGCACACACACACACACACACACACAACACAATTTTTTGGTATACACATAACTTAGAGTTTATTGGAGATTGAAGCAAATTTGCATGCTCCAGATATGAATTCACGTGTTTGTTTTTTACATAAGAATTAACCTTGGCTGGATATTGTTACTATGGAATCTTCAACACTTTTCAGAATCGATCATATTTTGATGTTATGATCAAAAAGCTGATAACAGTGCTTTGCATATGAATACATAGTGCAAAATAGTAGGCACATGTTTAGGGCCTTTTCAGAAATTGCTGGGGAAGTCTTCCCAAGCCCAAATGTACTCAGTAATTAAAAATATTAAACAGAAGGCAGCAACTCAAAGAGCAATTTTGAAAATCAAATGTTTGAACCCGATGCAATCCAAAGTTCTACTGATTCGATGCTAATACTTGCATTGTTCTGGAATGTACAGAACATGGTACATACGGTAAAACACTAACTCATGACATACAGTGCAGGTTTCAGATGACATTTGTGTCTTTGTAGCACTTTCAGGGCAAAATGTGTGTGTGGTGTGTTGAGAACCAAGGCTGCAGTGAAGTCATTCAATGGAGCAAGAGCGAGCTCCTGCCGGAAACATCCCAGAATCAGATCAGGTTTGATTTTAAATTAATTTTTGGTCCCTGTGTCGTCAGAGCCCTTTACTGTTTCAAATTTCTTGTGGCGCACACTTTGAGTTGCACAACCCTGTGTGAGGTCATGACGCACAGTTTAAGAATCTGAGGACCAACGACCTGGCTCAGTGGATGAGGACACTTGCCACCGAACCTGAGAACTTGGCTCCCATCCCTGGGACCCACATAGTGGGAAGGAGAAACAGCAGTTCCTGCAAGTTGTCCTCTGACTTTACTTGCACATTGTGCCACGTGCACACACAAAACTTAATTAGTCAATATAATAATTAAAAAAAAAGCTCATGAATCTGGGCACTAGATTACTGTTTAAGGAAAAAATGGAGTGTCACCATGGCCCCCCTATCAGGAGGATGAGCTGTGCTGGAGACAGACCTGTATTTTACCAAGACACAGTCCATAACCCTCTACCTTCCACAGCATGTAATCCCCAAGGTGACAAGTGGCAAGTAGGGAAACAGAATTCAAAGGAACAAAAGTATTGTCGTTTTCTTCAGTGCAGTGCTCCTCCGCTTTCAGAGTCCCTCTGAGATGCTCAGCCCTGTGTGGCCTCAAGCTAGACTTCCAACTCTGTTCAGAGTCCTTGGAGAGATGAAAGGTGACTGGGGACAGCACAGCTGTGCACTCCTCTGACTTGTGACAAAGGAGAGGCAATGTTAGCCTCTCTGGGGACCGCTCATGGATGGCTGTTTTGGTGTGCACCACACAATCTGCACAGCCAAGTTGGAAAAGCTCTGGATCTTTCAAATCTCAGTCGTTTTCACTCACCACTTCATCCTCTTTTCCTGGCTTTGAAAATCTCTACTGGACAAGGGTGTTGCTCAGTTGTAGAATGTGTACTTTCTACACATGGGATGCCAGGTTCCACCCCAGATCTTTGGATGAATTTGGAAAATCAAAATCCAAAACAAAACAACAACAACAAAAATGTTCTCTCTAAGCTGGGCGGTGACTGCACATGCCTTTAACCCAGCACATGGGAGACAGAGGTAGGTGATTCTCTGTGAGTTCAAGGCTAGCCTGGTCTACACAGAGAATTCCAGGACAGCCAGTGCTGTTACAAAGAGAAATCCTGTCTCAAAGAGAAGTTATTAAGGGGATGAGCCATTCAGGCTCGTCTGTCCCTGGCTGTACCCAGACTCTCTGGTCCTCTTCTCCATGGCCCATGTCTTGATCTGGGTTTGACAGCAGAGATGCAGAAGCAGTAGGAGCAGCTGGAACAGGATCCAAAGAGAACCATGCAGCGTAATAACAAGAGTATTCGGCTAAATGCCTCTTCTTATTGGACTGCCTATACTGTCTTATCTCCTCGGCTCAGGAGACTGGGCTCTGCTAAAATTGCTGCCACAATCCACACCAGGAGGACTGGAGGGCAGAGGTGAGGCTGGCAGCATGATTGTGCACACAAATTTATGCCCCTTGCAGAATTAATTCTTCACCAAGGTTTTGCATTCTTGCAGCATTTCTTTCAAGGTCCAAATGCTGAGTGTAGGAGAAACTGCTGCCTGGTCCAAGAATAGAGAGTACTGTCACGTCTCTCAGGGAAAAATCAAAAAATAATATTAATTAATTGTTCTTTATTATTATGTAGGTACTAGTATGTAGGTACTAGATGCCAGACTCCTAGACAAATGCTCTGTGTCTCCCCGCCCTTCACCAGTTTGTTCAGACAGATGAGGAAACAGGTTCTTGGAGATGAAGGAACCATGGACCACTGGTGATCTTTCGGGCTTCGGAGACTGAAATCCTTCTTCCAAATGATGTTAGCATTAACTTTAGTAATTCCTTCTGAAGGCAGAAAAACTCCATACACCAGGAATAAAAATCAGAAGCCCTGCTCGTTACTGACACAGGCAGCAACCAAAGCAGCGGCAGTCCTTCTAAGCTCCCTGGAGGCCATATTAATGTTCTCTTACTCCACCTTGGAGAACAAATACCCCGTGAGTCATTTCAAGGATGCTTCCGCGAGCCTGCCTCCCTCCATATCCCTCCCCATTTGCAGTTTTCAGAACAAACAGAGCTACCGGGTGGTCTCCAGATGGAGAGGGAACATTATGGGATGGTCTCGCTGGGTTACCTGCTCTGCTGTACTCAATTTCACAGGTCTGGTAGGTTCCCTGCACACTGGCCTGTGGTTTGTCATGGCCCTGGGGAGAAGTAGGGTCAGCTACATGTTGTGATTAACCACCCCTGGGTTTTCAAAGCTCACAAAGGAATGGGAAACTGGGGAAAACAGAAGCCCGCTAATCTTTCTGAGTCATCTGGAAGCTGTCTTCCATTACAGTAGAGACATAGAACTCTCAAACTCCTATAAGAGAGCAAGCCTTCTGGGCTCAAGACACAACAGTCCTGACCAATCCTATTAACACTGAATTAGACCATACAAGACAATTTGTGCCTCTTCCCCAGGGGTTGCTTCACAGAACTGTGAGATTGGACACTGAACCACCTCAGGAGTACCGCCAGATGGATTGAAGATGTGGGAGATGTATATGTTTATTTATCTGCCAGCATTTTTTGGCAGAGAACATCCCAGTGTTTTGATGAAGGAATACCTTTTTCTGACTCATGGAAAGGTACCATATGGTCTAACAGTGACTCTGTTACTCCTCTTGATGGAGAAGGCAGCTGGCCCAGTGGAAACGGAACCCCGAAGTGTGGACATCAGTCAGTGAAACATCTGTCAAGAGAGGGGAAAGAGGACCTGGATTCAAAGCTTGCTTTACCACTTAGGGTTCTGCATGTGTCCCTCTACTGATGAATTTGGTGTCTTATCTATCACAAGAATGAGAACAGTGGTACCAGCATCTAAGCATGTTGTTTAGTGTGTGTGTGTTTATCTGATCTTTTGTTAGCCATAATGTCAGAGCAATCATTTCACTATTGATATTATTAACCTACTGTCACATTGTTATAAACTGAGAGATTCTACATTGTCACCAGGACTCTTGGCTGGCTATGTGCCGGCACCAATTTTCTCATCTCTTTTGGCCAGCCCCTAAATAAGAAAATGACTTCCCAGTGCTTAAACTGACCAAAAATTTCAATGTCATATCAAGGGTATCCATGACCAAGACCCAGAATATCTGGTGCCAATACCCCAGGCTTCAGAGTGCTTGGTGTTGACGAAGTGCTCTGTGTTGATGATGATGAGACTCTATGAAGTCACCAGAAGAAAATGGTTACATGGTGCTGGGATTCCCAGGCACTTCTTCAGCTTCTGACCAACTTAGCACTCTGTGGTAAGTGCTGCACTCAGCCAGGACAAGCAGGAGTGGATGCAGCGATGAAATCAGATGTGCCAAGCCGGCAGAAATAGCCAATTCCCAACATCACATTGTAGCCAATTCCCAACATCACATTGTAGCCACTTTCCCAACATCACATTGTAGCCAATTCCCATATCACGTTGTAGACCACCAGGTCTTTCTCAGGGGAGTGCTCTGGGAAAGGACTCAGGTTGAAGGGACAGACAGCCCTCCATGTTCCTCCATCTGTGCCCCCAATGTCCTCTCCTCATCCACAACTGCCAGATCAAGAGGAAAAAAATCACAGATGAACAATGTGAGAAAATTCTCGGGATGGACAAGGAGAAGTCCTGATCAGGTGATCTCCATCAGAGACTGCTAAGCCACAAGGCCAAACCACTGTACAAGACAGGCTGTGGAAGCGGTTAGTGTAACTACTGGTGACCTCCCCAGGAGAGTCCCCTGTGGTAGGAGGATGTCATAAGATGACCATTTGTTGGCCATGGAAACAAATGTTAAACAAACAGTTGAAACCAGGGGGCTGGAGGCCGGAGGTAATGTTGGTTCTGGTCAGGGTTAGGGGAAGCCTATGAGAAGAAGCGAAGACAGTGGTTCCACAAAGGGAGCTGGCAGCCACACGCCAACAGGCCTGCCATATCTGTGAACACGATGAGTCAGTGCTTTTGGCCACCCAGGGAAAGTTCCCATCAACAGTTCTAGTTCCTGTCACCAGGGTGCATTTGTGACCACCTTAGACTGGACCAGCCCTTGTCCACGACCTAATCCGGGTCCTTCTGAATACACTTCAGTTGTATCTTCCGTGGGCAAAGGGTATCTGAAGAGAGATGGATGTCACTTGGAGTGACACACTGGTGCTCAGGCCTTTGATGACCTATAACTCAAGCTTGTAAGAAGAGCTCTTGACTCATCTGGGTCTGAAATATGACAGTTATGGCTGTCATAACTTGCTATCTGGGGAGGGCATTGTTCCAATATGACCCTAACATTCTCATTCCTTGGTACAAACACCATGAACCCTCCTTTTGGGAGTGTTTGGTACATGTTGTCATAATGGACAGTGGCTCCAAGAATTAATTTGTGCTAAAGGGCAAAGCTGTTAAGTTATGGGCTTGGCTCTTAAATGCCCACATGTAAAAGACTTGGTGGCCAGCCTTTGACAGTATTGGGAGGTAACAGAACCCTTGGGAGGTGTGACCTAGAGGAACGACGAGGGCACTGGGAGTGTGCTCTTGATGAGGGTATTGAGATCATTGACTCAATTTGATTTGGAATCCTGGTTCATTCCCTTCTTCTGTCTTCTGCCTTCCAGCTGCCATGATAGGAGTGATCTTGATTGGCAGCAGGTTTCCACCATGGTACTCTGTCTGGCCACAGGCCCAAGGAGATGAAGATCAGAATTGTGAGCTGAAACTTCTGAGACTCTGTGACAAAATCAACCTTTTTCTTTAAGATAGCACCGTGATGGACAGCTGACTGACGGATGTAAGGATAGTCACACAGTACAGAAAAAAAGACACCACCACCTGCCAGCTGGAGAGAGGTTTCCCTGCTGCCTTCGAAGTAGGCTGCCATGTGGTCAAGTGACTGGGACCCCAGGAGGACATCTGGGAGCTGAGACAGAACCCAGCTGACAACAGCAGGAAGCCTGGCAGTTCAAGCTTTAAGGAAGAACTACAAGGAACTGTATTCTGCAGCCATGACGTGAGTTTGGAAAAGAACTCCAAGCCTGACGTGAGTCTGCAACTCTTACCAGGACCTTGATTTCAGAGTAGAGGGCCTAGCCAAAGTGTGCCTGGACTCCTGACCTGCGCACGTGGCATATGCCAAATACGTGCGTGTTGCTTAGTCACCATGTGTGTGTCAATCTGTTACACAGCAATAAAAGCTAATAGAGGGTAATTGGATGCGTCACTTAGCTTTTCTGACATCCCAGTTTTCTTGTTTTCTTTCTTTTTTTTAAAAAAAAATATTCTGAAATAAATATTCCAACTCAATTTAGTGAGATAACCTATCTAAAGGAGTTTTATAAATTGTCAACTCATTAACACCAGTGAAAATGGTTTATTAACAATATGCAGTTATACAATAAATTAACATTGAGAAGAAAAACAAGGACCTAAGCCTTTGTCTTTTTTTTTAAAGCATATCTAATTAGTGCCTATTTTTAGACATCATACTGGTCTTCTCTACTTAATGTTCTATTTTTTTCTCCACAGTAATCAGAGTTAGCGAAGCCCGCTGGCAGGAGACTCAGGGTGGTTCTGGGAATGGCTGTGAGATAGATTGCATTGTGTAGATTAGTCCTATTTAAGACGTGGCTGTGGGAAGACTGTCTACAATTCTGCCTCCAGTTATCTCAAGTTCTAAATCCTCTAGCTGGAGTTGCTATTGCACTGAAAATAAGAACTGATTTAATGATGTATGGATCCAACAAACGTCAACAGGACTTGTCAGTATCATTGGGACACAGTAGTCAAATGGCCTTCTAATTTTTAAGTTTCTTCAAGGGCTTGTCTGTTTGACTAGATATAAATATTGATATAATATAGAGAATTTGGAGAGAAAGATTCAAAGATATTATTTTTGTAGATTAGTCATAAGAACTTTAAAAAATTGAATAAATAAAAATCCCATCAGAGTCTTATTAAAATATCCCAAAATAACCCCAAATCCTTGGAAAGTACAGCTGATTTAATGATGAGAAAGTTTATGCAAGCTACATTTACAGATCCCAAGATTATATAAGATAGAGGCACTGTTAATCAAGGCTTGCATTTGCCCGTGGATTTTTCTGTATTCAAATCACTTTAATAAGTACTACATGTTTATCAGAGTGGCTAAGCCTGACCATGCCAAGTTGTGGAGAGGCTTGAGCCAGAAACCGTGCTCAAAGAATAAACTAGAAAGAAAGGGAGGACGCTCTCGACGCTGCCCTCTAGCTGCTCCGCTTCCCACACATGCAATCACTTTTACATACGCTAACAAAGTTTGTAAAATACAGAAAAATACTGTGGTGGTTGTATGTAATCGGCCCCCATAATATGGAGTGGCATTGTTAGGAGGTGTGGCTTTGGTGGAGTAGGCATGGCCTTCTTAAGGAAGTGTGTCGTTATGGGGGCGGGCTTTGAGGTTTCCTATGCTCAGGATACCTCCCAGTGTCTCAGTCAACTTCCTGTTGACTTCAAGATGTAGGACTCTCAGCTGCTCCTCCAGCACCACGTCTGTCTGTGTGCTACCATGCTCCTCATCCTGATGATAATGGACTGAACCTCTGAAATGGTAAGCAAGCCCCCCCCCATATAATGTTTTCCATGTAAGTGTTGCCATGGTCATGGTGTCTCTGACCATGCCATAGAAACCCTAAGACACATATTTAGTCTTTCATATGAGAGAAATTTTAAGCCCCCAGGAAAACCATGAGTTTCACAGGGTCATCATCACACTGGTATTTGCTAGCATGGTGCAAAGGCACTCACAGGTAAGACTGCCTTACCTGCCACTTCTTCATTAGAAAGGTTCACAGTAAACCACACACAGAAACACTGGAAAACCAAATCATCTCCACATATAAATGTTCTTGATGAAGCAAAAACAAGTAGCAGTCACTTTACTAATTATTTTTAATATTGCGTGACAAAACGTAATACACGATAAAGCCCTGATATTATAGGACACATTGTTGTGGTTGCCTTGGAAAATATCATTTGTGTAATTGAGTGACAAACAGAACTTGCTACTCCCTCCCACAGAATCATCTTTACTTGAGATAAGTATTTACAAGTCATTTTTCCATAGTGATAGGCAAAGCCATACCTTCGAAGAAATAAGCTAACAGGGTTTGCGGCTAAAGGCATCTTTTGTGAAATCAAGCAGCGATTAGAATTTTTTGAATATTTACTGGCTGTTTCTGAGTATGTAAGGCTTTGCTGATAAGCTTGTTATAACACTAATTAGTATGTTTTATTATCTCATGAAATGTGTGAATGTAGGATTGGTCTGCCTTCTAGTGAGCCAATATTTTCCAAATGACCAGTCTGATGGCATTATAAATCCACATGTCAGGGAAGGCTGTTCAGAACAGACCAATATAATTTATCATAACAATAAAGAGTTCCTAGTTATGACTTCTCTCTTATGGTGTACACTGTCACTCTATCAGGGACTTTCCTTATTGTTGTGAGCACACCTACCAACAGACACGGCGTGAGGGAGGAAGGGTTTATTTGGGCTCACGGTTTCATAGCGCTCAGCCCACCTTTGCAGAACGGCTCTACAGCCGTGGGAGTGTTTGTTTGTAAGGCAGCTCCGGTTGCATCCTGTCATGGAAGCAAAGACTGACTCTCCCAAACTGTCCATACCTGAACCTCTAGAAACTGCGTAGACATGGTTGAGCTAAAGACCCTTAGAAGAAGCAATAACCCTGGATTCATCAGATGGGATCTTGTTCCTCACTCATAAGGGACAGAGAGAAACAAGCAAAGCAGAATAAGTAGATGCAAGGCTAGGGACAGAAGCCACAGTGACGTGAGGAATGGACCACAGGCAGTACAGGCGGCCTCTGGAAGCCAAACAAAGCAGACAACCAGACTCCTGTTAGTCAACCATGCTGGCACGTTGACCTGAGCCCAGTGGGCCCTATTTTATATTTCTGGCCACTAAGATATCCAGGTGTCTTGCACTATGACATTTAGCTGCACTTAGAGTTATTTGCTTCAGCACAAATGGGACACCAATACAGGCTCATCAGTACATTCCTAAGACAGTGGAGGTGTACCAGTTCCAAAGTGTTTGAGAATCACAACAACTTGTAGCCACCCGAGAACAGCTTTGATGGAGTCAGATGTGTTATTAACGAGTTGCCAGCTCAAAACCCGGCCCTCTCAAATCATTATAATGACCCCTTGGAGATGGCCATTGTTAAATTCTTGGTTGTCAAAGGCGTCATTGTGTCAAAGTGACCTAGGGTCCTGGTACAGAAGAAGAGTTTCATTAATGAGTATACAGTAAGAGCTTAGCGAGGAAGCAGCCCCCTTGCTCCCTGTTATGTAAACAGTCCACTTACATTGATAATATGATTTATGGGGCCCTGGCTTCATGCTGGGAATGTGTAAATAACTCAGGTCTTACTACCTTTATTTCTTAAGACACTGCAAGTTAAGCCCAGTGTAGTCAAGGCACCTGTTCAAGACACAGAGCCAACGACTATCAGAGTTGGTCATTAAATCTCCATTGGTCATGGTCTCAGACCTCCATCTTTCCATCATGGCCTCTGTGGATTTGGAAGCATCTGATAGACACCATACCGTCAGGAGGAGCTTTGGGATGGGCCCAGGTGGGCACAGGGAGCGAGGAAGGGCGGATGGGACCCACTAAGACCGTCACTTCTCTGTCACCAGGTGTCATGTCTGCTGCACTGGCAAATCTCTTCGGCAATTTATCCCAAAAACCACTTGTTTTTTTCTGGGTGAGTTTATCTCCCTGGGATTTCAAATGAAAGGAATAAATAAGTTTAACGCAAGGGAACAATGGCTGAGTCGCTTAAGCCTCGGTGGCAAGCATTATCTAATACAATTTTCCAGAAATTGTCATCATTACCGCTTGTCTTCTGGAGGCACGAGGCACTCGGAACGGAGTGTTACCATGGCGCCTGTGATCTTCCGCAATTTTTCCTTTTGTTCAGTTTTACTTGGTAAATATTTTTCTTACTTTGTCTTTGAGCTGAAATTGGATGGCAAAGGACCGGCTGGGCCTGAAGTGACCTTTTAGCAATTCCTCCACTGTTGGGTGGTTAATAAGTTAATTAAGCTTCCTGTTAATTAGCTTTATTAGTTAGTTTCGATATGGTCCTACCAAATGGCTACTACCTTGGCCAGGGATGGCTAGCCAGCCTGCCAATCAGAATGCAACCTGCCAATCAAAATGCCCGCATACTTTGCCAAGGGTCAACCTGACCCTAGTGGGCAAGAAAGATCAGTATTTTGCCAGCTGCCTTTCTCCAGACAGAGGAAAGCTCCCAGATTGGGAGAACAGTTTGTATACAACCTCACGGTCCATACTTCTGGCCTTCTTAAGGTATCTCTGTTTCTGTGAGGCACTGACAGAGTGATTCATCTAGTCTTAATTTAAATCTGATTCCAAAAGACAGAAAGAAGAAGAAAAAAACCAGCAGTCAGATTTCAAAGGACCCCGCCCTTTAAAGGAACATTTCTTCTTTTAGAGAAGACTGACTGACCTCCCAACACCACGTCCACCTGCCGGCATCATCAGCGCAGCCTGGGCAGGGGCGGGAGAGTGTGGCCTGAGGCGCTGTCTGGTCTCAACGGCCTGCTAATAACGCTAGAACAGCTCAGTGTGGAGGCCACACATAGAGTGGATAATACTTGTCTGCTAATTTGGCTCTCAATAATCCGAACGTCCTGGTGTCTCTGAGACTTTTTCCACAGCCAAATTGACTTGCCTGGTAAATATGCTCTGCATTAAGGAGACTTCATTTAATGTGTTTGGGAAAACGGCCTTGGAATCTTGGCGTCAGCACCCTGTTGAGAGGTCCTGGGCATCTGGACCGGACCCTGCCACAGGGTGTCAGCGCCGGTGCAGGGGAGCCAGACATTCTCTCTGACTTCCTTAGAGGACTTGGTGAGGCTCTCCTCAGTGCTTCAGAAGAGAAAGAGAAATCCGAAAGGCTGGTATTTTTAGTTTCCACTCCCTCCTTGACTGTGAATAGGAACGTGATTGAGATTCCCACCAGTCTTCAAAGCAGGCTCACCTTTAAAGCAAATGCCAAGGGTTTGAAATCTCATTGGGGATGGAAGCATGTGTGCAGGAACAGAGGCAGCTTTTTAAAAAAGGAAGCCAAGCCCCGGGGCTGTCAGCAGAGTTGAGATAAGGTCTCGCTCCCCTCCCCCGCCCCATGCTGCAGGAGCACAGGCAGGAGTGTCTTCCACCCTGCCATGTCATGTACCCTGTCCTGTGGATGGGGACAGGACTCTCAGCTGGCCCATATGCCTCGGGGCACATGGGGCTCTCCAGGTAATTGGAGTGCTTACAAAACCAGCTCAGTACTCGAGGAAATGACCTACAGGGTATGTTGGGATGGATTCAAACATTTCTTGTCACTTTATGGCACCTGTGACTGGAAGGAGGCAGAGACAGGGAGGGAGGGGTAGGAATGTTGAAATCTAAAATAAAAACCACTACAGAGCTTGGAGCTGGAGGAGGCTGCTTTAAAAAAAAATCCCTTTGGCTTTAAGAAGCACAGTCACAGGACCAGGCACCAACCTAACAGTAGGACCTAAGCGGCCAAACCAGGGTGAGTTTTTTTTTAAGTGTTCAGCCCATCTGAGGAACCCACCTGGCTGGCTTAACTGGAAACCTGCTTTGTACTCCTTTGGATAGTGCTGTTTGCAAAGCTATCTGATTTTGGCCACAAAACATCCAGCAGCACCAACATCAGGGATGTTGCTTTTCTCTCTTGAGTCACAGATGGGAGAAATCAAACCGTGTAGATTAACTGAAGAATCTGTAACATAGGAGCGGTTTTCAGGAATCAGCTAGAGCCCTCCCGAAATTTTAACACATGGTCTGGAGCTTTCAAATTTTCTGTCCTCAGTTCTGTGACCCTCCAGACAGACCTAGCTGATCAAACCTCAAACTGAGAGCAAGCTGGCTGTAAACACGGCTTGCTTCTGTCCACCCTGTAGGAAATGTCAGCACCCGGCAGTGTGGGGCCGCGATAAATCTCATCCCCTTGTTCGCTCGAGCCTTATTGGTTTGGTCATCCCATTTCCTAAACTATGGTCCCCATCTGCTTCCAATCTCCATGGTGATGGAGCGCCCAACAGGTTTTGCAACTCCCATCTCCTTCCTCCTTCTCTATTTTTTTCACTGTCTTCTCAGTAGCTGGGTCAGAACCCAAGAGACATCTGTAATCCCTGCTGCTCATCAACATGGACTCTGCAGACTCCCAATGTCACTAATCTTCCTCTAGCTCTCTGGTCTCTGTCTCTGTAACCGCAGTGTGAATTCTGACAGGCATCGTCACCTCTGACAGGAATGCTATAATGGCTTTCACATTGTTATTCCTTCTCCTGTCCCATTAGGCAGTGCTTACTCCTTGGATCTTACCTCATGCTGCTGTTTTCTGCAGAGATGAGCTGCTGCTATTGAAGCAATCCATTAGCATGGTAGCAGCACCCCCTTCTCATCTGTCTTAGCCTTTCCTTCCTGAGTGTTTGCTGCCCCAACCTAGGGATGACAGATTGCACCAGGTGGTAACTCTGGGCCAGTTAAGGGCGGCAGTCAAGACAAATGCTCCCAATGCATTGTGACTACCTCAGGAATACACCTTAAGACCCTTCTTCTGCCAGGCCACTCATCTGTAGGGGGAAAAAAAAAAGACCCTTTGACAGGTGATCATAAAATGGCAAGCCCAGGGACTTTTTGTGTGCCAGAGAAGATGCAGAACTCAGTCCAAGAGGGACAGTGACATCAGAATATAGGGACTGTAGATCAGGATATAGATGTGGTGTGTGACCAAGGGAATAAGAACCCAAGGTGGACTTAAATTATATTGAATGAGCACATTTAGGCAACTAAGTTTTTTAATATAGAAAAAAATATATAGGGCTTCAAGCTGCATGCTTTATTCCATAAGATACTTGCTGGCTGGTTCTTTTATTTATTTATTTATTTTTTCCGGCTAGTTAATTCCCACATGACAGGAGTGTTATACACCTCACAGATCCGGTTACTTAGCTGGTGTGTATTGGAGTATTTTATGGTGTTTTTGCAAGCGGGAAGATTGCTTTCTGAAGGAGAGAAGCCCACTCCCTTGAGAGTTGCCCTCAGCACTCAGGCTGTTTGCCCTGGGAAGGAATCATCAGGGGAATAACAGAAGGAAGGGCACGCTCCAGCTAAAGAGAAGTGAGAAGGGAGGAGTGAGGCATCCCTGCCCCAGGCGACCCACTCTCCTGACCACTGGTGTGGGTCTGCAATCGTCTGGAGGGCGTTCTCATTTCTCATTTGCCAGCACCCCCATCTCTCCAGTGTTGGATTCAGCTCTTATCTCTCATATGGACTCTTAGAGTTACCTGGGATCTAGCAAGAAAGATCTAGAAAACAGAATGATGTACGGATTTCTTAGTCTTCAATTCTGTCTCAAGAGGAGATGATCCTTGGGCTTGGCCAGGAGCACTGTTCCCCTTCTCTTTGAAGAATTGGTCCTTTCTTTTATTCCCACTCTGAGCTGTGTGTTCCCCACATAAAGTCGAGTCTCTGCATCTCCCATGATTGCAGTTTGAGTTGATATGCCCCCTACAGGCTCACGTATCTGAACATTTGGCTCCGGCTGGTAGGGCTGTTTTGGAAAACTGGGCACGCTGAGGAGGTAGAACTTGGCTAGAAAAAGTGGATGCTTGGGGAGGTTGTGCATGTGCGGATCATTAGGCTTTGTAGCCCAGTCCCTCTTCCTGCTCTTTCTCTGCTTCTTGACCACGGACCCCGAATCTGCCACCACCATCCCTTTGCCAGGACGCACACCCTTCACACTGTGAGACAAATGACATCCTTCCTCTAGGCATTTGGCACAGCAAGACAAAAGTGACCAACGCACCCACAAAATTTCTCTGTTGAAACTGACACCCAAGATAATGGCACTAGGAGTGGGACCTCTGGAAAGTGATGAGGTGTGAGTACTATCTTAGTTAAGTTTCTTTTTATTGTGATAAAATGTTCTGCAAAGGGGCTAGAGAGACCGGGACAGTTGTTAAGAGCACTAACTGCTCTTCCAGAGGACCTGGGTTCAATTCCCAGCATCTACATAGCAGCTCACACCTGTGCTCAACTCCAGTTCCAATCAACCCAATGCCCTCTTCTGACTTCTGCAGGCAACAGGCACGGACATATATGTGAACAAACTATTCATAGACATAAAATGAATTAATCTAAATCTAAATAATACTCTGAGAAAAGCTACGTAAGAGAGAAATGGCTCTCCCTACTTCACAGTCCAAGGGTATAACCCACCTTGGTGACAAGATTGGCAGCAGGAGCTGGAGGCAGCCGTTCACTTCTGCAGCCTGGGAGCAGAGATGAATGTCTGTGCTCTGTGCACTTTCTCCTTTCCATGCAGTGTAGGATTCCAGCCCAGGGTATCATGCCACCCACAGTGGACAGACCTTCCTGCTTCAGTCAAGATGCCCTCCCACCCACATGTCCAGAGGCCCATCTCTGGATGAGATTCTAGACTTAGTAAATTGACAGTTGAGATCCACTGCTCAAAAGCTTGCCCTGCGAATCTAAATCTCTCTTTAAAGGGCCGCAGGAAATCACTGCTTATTAAAAACTGACCCCCATGAAATGCCAACCATTCTGGCACCAAAAGTCTTTGACCATGGACTTCCCAGCCTCCAGAACTGTGAGAAAAACATCCCAGCAGTTTCTGAACCCAAGGTGCTGTCTTAAAGTCCCCACTGTGTGTGGAATGAGGAGGCACCAGGCGGTTGCAGACACTTTCCTGATGTGTGTCCATCAATCGGGAAATTGATTTCCCAATTGACAAATGCTGTCTCCTCTGCTTTTTTTTCTACCTTGCTTTGTGTCTGGGCAAAGACATGCTGAGTATCCAGCTGTGCTCCAGCTACCTCAGGACTTCAGAAAATGGAAGAAAACTTCACACTGAGTGGTGGTTTCTATTCATTTTAAGTTCTTCGCTGCCCCTCCTTTTGCAAGGCAGAGCCTGCCCCTCCCCCTAGATCACCCTCAGCACATGGTAACTCAACTCTAATACACAGATGGCAGAAAGGTTGCAGTATGACTCTCTAGCCTTGGTCATGAAAGGCATTGTGGACATTGTGCGCTCTCTCTCTTTCTCTCTTCATTTTCTTTGGGGAAAATCAGCTACTCTCTTATGAAACACTCCAACAGCTTTATAGAGAGGCTCATGCAGCAATGCCTGACCTATGAGCCTTCACCTGTCTGTGACCCTGGATAGCATCTTGCCTGCAACCTTACCAGAGATATCAGACTCTCCCTGTAGGGCTGCTCAGCTCAGCAGCTCCTGTGATCCCTAAACATGGAAACTGGGTAGCCACAGGAAATGCTTGTTGTTGGAATTGCTAAGTTTGGGGGGAAAGTTTTAAAATAGCAATAGATAAAGCATATATACCAAGCTTGAGTTATTCTCAGATTCTCAGTGGGGGCCGAATTGGGCTCTGTCGATGTCACTGTTATGTCAGAGTGGCTGAGAGACAGCAGCAACCACCAAGGACAGGGATTAGTTAGGATTTTAGTTTGGGAAGTTGGTCCAGAGGCAGGTAAAACTCATTTACATTTTGTTACTCCTTTCCCTCAGAATGCTCAGCAAAATAAATTCAAGGAAGTCATAAGTGATTAGGAATAGAAAATCAGGAGTAAACAAACAATACCAACACTGGTGCAACTATTGATCTTAATCTTGTCAAGCCTCCTAGTAGCAACGGTGCACGGGAAACCTAGTGACAGCTACACTAAGTCTAATGAATTTTATACATATTGTCCTCTTATTGGAAGAGAAACAAAGCCTTTCTGAGCATTGGATTTAAGAACAAAATTCTCTTAACAGATCTTGAGCCAGGTAGAGCATTAGGCAACCAGTCATATTTTTTGAGATACAGTTAGCAAAGTCATTTAGCTATTGCTGGTATTCTTTTGGAAAGGAGGGAGTGGAGCGAGGGCCAAGTACAGCGGCTGGAATACGGGAAACTGAATGGATTGCTCTGACCTGAGTGTGATGGGACCTTTTGAAGGTGGCTCATAAATGCATGAGGGTAAAATGGTTTTGATCTATGCTCCCCCCCTCACTGTACAACACTGTGTGTGTGTGTGTGTGTGTGAGAGAGAGAGAGAGAGAGAGAGAGAGGGAGACAAAAACTCCTCTCTTCCTTCCCCTTCTCTTCTTCCTCTCTGTCTCTCTGTCTCTCTCTCTCTCTCTCTCTCTCTCTCTCTCTCTCTCTCTCTCTGTGTTTATATATATATGTGTGTGTGTCTGTGTGTGTCTGTGTCTCTGTGTGTGTGTTTATATATGTGTGTGTTTATATATGTGTGTGTTTATATATGTGTATGTGTGTCCGTGTGTGTGTGTGTGTGTGTGTGTGTGTGTGAGAGAGAGAGAGAGAGAG
>NC_022009.1:125209719-125214860 GCF_000317375.1 Microtus ochrogaster | reverse complement strand
TGTGTTTATATATGTGTGTGTGTGTGTCTGTGTGTGTATGTGTCTGTGTGTGTGTTTATATATATATGTGTGTGTGTGTGTGTTTATATATGCGTATGTGTGTCTTTGTGTGTGTGTGTACACATACATACAGATCTTGGGCTTGCTAAGCTCTTCCCTGTACTGGACTTGAAAGCTCTTGCTGACCACTCTCGCTGGGTTGACTTTTATTAACTTCTGCTTCCACAGCATTGTAGTCCTGGACTTCTCAGCTCTCATCCCAGCGCACCTATGTCTGAATGGTTGCTTAAAGTCAAATTTAAAATTATAGTCATTTCCTCAGGGGTTGACTTCAGGACCTTAGCTGGCTTGGCTACTCACATCCTTTGTGTAAAATGGCATATATTACATATCCTCCATATATCTGAACTACCTTTAGAACACTAATAATTCCCAGTGTAACGTGAGTGCTAGATACATAGTTATTCTGTTGTGTTGTTTGTGGAATGGCGATGAGAAGAAAAATAGTCCATGCATGCTCAACACAATTGTCATTTAAAAAAAATTTGCCACCCATGTCTGGTTGAATCTATGGATACAGATCCTGTGTAGTTAGAGGCCTAACTGTGTCTTCAGGATTGTTCTGCAGACATACAATGAGTTTCTGGCCACCTTTATATTCTCACTGCTGTACTAGCATTGAAGGCTCATTAAGGGAACGCGCTGTCCTTCTGGCCAAGACCATGGGCTCTTTGGTCCCAGTAGAGACCTAACATCCATTCAGAGATGAGTAGAGTAACTATCCCTTTAATGAGATAATGCCCCTTTTCTTCCCAGAAACCTGGTATCCCTGCCTTTCTGAGCACAGACTCAAATTGGTGTAACTATTTCCTTCTTTTCTGATGCTGGCTTGAACTTGAGCATGTCCCTCTTTAACACGTTGCGTTTTCTTACTCTTTCTCTGAAGCTTTCCTGTTTTACCACATGGCTGCCTGTCCACCATGTGGCTGTCTGTCCACCACGCAGCTGACTCCCACTTCTGAACCCAATGGGTTAGCTCAAATGGCTTGCCTTTCTTCCTCTTCTTCATCTCCTTTTGCCAGGCAGCAGCTTCTATTTCTCGTTTGCCTGAGCGGTTGTTTTTCTTTTAAACTCTAATGAAGCTTTGCCTCTTGGTGAGGTGACCCTGAGGAAGCCCTGGACATTTCATCAACTGGGTGCTGATCTACAGGAACTGGCTGAGCCCTCTTCATGCTGCCCTAGGAGCCATGGTTGGGACACACTGGGTAACCAGAAAGGAAGCTTTCCCGGGTCATCTTTCAGCTTTCATTAGCTCTCTGAGTTCATTTTCTAGGGCTGCCATGGCAAAATACCACAGGCTTGGGAGGTAGAAGCAACAGAAACCGATTGCTTCATGGTCCTGAAGCTGTGGTTTAGGATCCAGATGTCAGCCAGGATGACTCCTTTTGAGGAGAACTTTGGTTTTAGAGGTGACCTGTCTTTCTATGTCACTACATCTTCCTCACATGCCTGTTTGTATTCAACCTTCTTGTAAGGATGCTGGTCCCTGGCTCAGCGCATCCCATAATGACCTTACTTTATCTGAATTACCTCTTCAAAAGCCCTGCCACCAACTACAGACCCATTGTGAGGTCCTGGGGTCCAGGGCTTCAGAAGATGAAACTCAGGAATTCACGGTTCAGGTTGCAGCTGTCTGTCTATTGTCCGTCTAGACCAGTGGTTCTCAGTCTTCCTACCGCTGTGACTCTTTAATATAATTCCTCATGTTGTGGCCACCCTTAACCGTAAAATCATTTTCATTGCTACTTCATAACTGTAATTGTACTGTTATGAATCATAATGCAAATATCTGATATGTGACCCCTGTGAAAGGGGCATTCGACCCCAAGCGGGTTGTGACTACAGGTCAAGATCAACTTCTCTAAAGACTAATTCCCTTTCACCACGTGACCTCAAATGAAGTGTCTACGCTCTCTGTGCCTCTACATCTCATTTGGAAATAAAAGTTCCACCTCACTGACTAGCAGGCATGACAACCGAAAGAGTTGGTGCCTAGAAGTACCCCGTGCCATGGTTTGTGGTGAAGATTCAGCAACTGTCGGTGATTATTATTTCTTAGCCCTAAGGAAATTGTTGTGAGCAGTTCAGATGTAAGAATTAGTCTGTCTTCAGTTTATCTTCAGTAAGATAAGCCTGATGAATACAAATACTGAGCAATTTTTAATGATTCTCTCTGGACCACCTGTGGGGGGGGGGCAGGCCAGAACAGGAAGGAGCGCCAGCAAGCAGACTCAAAGGAGCCTGAGTTTCAGAGTTCAGGTTCTCAGGTGGGGTAGTCCTCCTGAAGGTGGCCAGTGTTCTTTTTCCTCACCACCACCACCTATGGCTTCCCACACATAGCCAGAGCTGTTGAGGGATAAATGACCCCGCTCCAAAGAGTGATCAGGTCTCTCTGCCCTTTTGTCAGACACCCAGCCTCGCTCTCTGACTACCATCTCCCACTCCGTGGTACTGTCCTTGAATTCCCGTTGTCCCGATGCTCAGGGCTGTGGGGAGAAGAGGGGGTGTTATGACGTCACCCCTGTCCCTCACTGCCTGCTTTCTCATTTCCTCTGCTCTTTGCTCAGCCACCATCTACTTAGGTGGGCCTTCCTGCCATCACACCACTGGGAGATTAGCTCAGTCCTGACCTCCTTAAGTCTCCAATGTGCAGCCTGTTTCCTCTGTTACAGCAATAGTCCTTGGGGGGTAAAGATGCTTGTCAGCTCCAAGATGAGCAGCCAGTACATAAGGCTCATGTGTCTGTTGGTTGAACGAATGAATGTACTTGGATGTTGTGAGTTTGAACACGCAGAACCCATGAGGGTCAGAGACAGTGAGCCTTTTTGTCTAGACCCGGGCATTCACAGACCTCTATAGTCAGATGTGAAGGGTATTTCCAAGCACATTGTCAGTCTGGCTCTGGCAGCCCCAAAGTCAGTGGTGTTCCTCCAGGATGGACGATGGTCAATCCTGCGGCAGGATTAATATGCTTATGCCGTTTGCACTAGGCTGTTTCTAATGACAATAAACTCATTTCCAAAGCCCTTTGGAGGGAGGATGATTTGCAGTCCCTGAACTGCAGGAAGAGGTTAAGTGACCCACACAAATGGACACAGCTAGGAAGTAGCAGATTTAGATGCTGAGTTGAAATGGCCCTGACGCCCCAGCCCTTGTTCTTTGTGTACTCATCCCTTTCTGGTGCTGTAGGTATTTTAAGCTGAGCTTGGGCTTGTTCACCAGATGGCTTTTTAATCTCTCTCCTGTTGCTACATTATTAATCTCTAAATTGTTTGGTGACGAGATGAACTGGTACACGGGCGAGGCTTCCTGGAAGAGCAGCTGACATTTTGCAAGGACCTGGGAGGGCAATGAGGCTTTGGGTAGAGGAGGGAGAGACAGCTATGCACTAGGGCTGGGAAATAACGCTGGAGCTCCGCACTATGGTGCCTGCCATTCTGGGAACCAGACAGATACACTCTAGTCTCCTAAAAACAAAGCTGTGCACCCAAATCAGTCAAACGTTTAGCTGCCGGTAGCTTCTGATATCGCCTGCTCAGAAAGGGAAAAAGAACTCCTTGCAGCTCCAGTTCCTAAGTGTCTATGATCCTATGAGACATTGGATTGTTTTTCACTGTCTCTGCAAAGTGATGGATGCTTCCGGCAGAGTTGCAAGTAGCCAAGTCCTACAGCCTGGAAGCTTTCCCTCGCTCATAGAATGAGTCACGCTGAACCTGCAGAGGGCAGCTGCCACGCGCGAGCTCGCGCCCTTCAAATAGGCTTTGTGTAGGAGGTCGATGGAGTTTGGTGGGGGCTCTCTGGCGGCGGCGTCTCCACAGGATGGATGGAGGGCATGGCGCCCTCGGATGAGCAAAAGAGAGGGAGGCTGGAAAGCTGAAAAATTAAGCGACTCTGCCGAGTGTGAAGCATTTTGAACTTGCCCCGCCCTTCCCACTTTCCATCTGCCTCATTATTCACCACGGCGATATTTGGGCACTCTGTAAAGAACGATATTTTAAAATGAAGCTATTCCGAGGAGAAAGAAAAATATCTTCTTTTGGCATCCACCATGCAAATTAGCACAAATAAAAATAAGACTGAAGGCAACTTCGAATATTATTGTACTTTTCCAGGCTCTTGCCAGTCTCTGCTGTCAACTGAGACAGCCCTCCATCCCAGGTGACAGTGTTGTAATCAGGGCTTATGATCTTGCCCAGGTCGGTGCAAAAGCAGGCACTCAGAAAGCACAGACGCCAAAGATCCTTAACTCAGGTCTTGTTAGGACCTACATGGCGTGCTCACATGATGGGACTTCATAGAAATGCATTTCTACAGCATCAATGCAGTTGCTCACCAAGGATCCTATAGTCGTCCCCCCCCCCACCGTTGTTTCCGGGAGGGTCTGCTGAGTACATGTGAGAGGAGGCAGGATTGGAAGGGTCAGTGTTTAGGAATTCCACAACCCCTGCTATGGAGAGGAAGAGGATGGAGTATTTCCAGGACTCCTTGTCCAGGAAGTCTTCAGGGTAGTTCCCACAAATCATGACTTTCATGCTTCTGATGCAATGAAGCCAGGAATTTCCCCCCTCTGGTCTGTCTTTTCTCCCCTTCTCTCCCTTCTCTATCTGTAGTCTCCCTTCTTTGGTCTTCTCTCTTTCCTTCCTCTGTGAATGTCCTGCATGTTTGCTCTGGGCACACTTGCTGTGCCATAGAAATGAAGATACATTCCATAGTTATTTAAGACAACCGTTGATGCCCTCTACCGTTAATTTCCTAGAGTTATAATTGAAATGGCATCATTGGGTACAGTCTCAGAATCCCTCCCTCAGCCCATTTGTGGACTGTGCTGGAAATGCACAGCCTTCTATATTTATGTGAGCTGCTATTTCAGTGCTATGTCAAAGCAACTGGGACAACACCCTGGCCTGGCTAGTCACAGTGGAGACAAACACGTCCATAGAGATGTTTTGTGTCAATATTTCAAGGGTCATTGGATGATGACTGGAGGGACCGCAATGATGGGCTCTACAGCGCTCCATGGGATCCACAGTGGTGGAGTTCGCAGAGCCCCATGGGATCCACAGTGATGGAGTCCACAGAGA
>NC_022009.1:125204206-125208528 GCF_000317375.1 Microtus ochrogaster | reverse complement strand
CCACAGTGATGGAGTCCCAAAGAGCTCTGTGAGATCTATAATCCTTACCAAAAAAACAAAAGCAACAGCAGAAACAAAAAACAAACAAAACAAAAATGAAAATCTCAAAAAACCCAACAAACATAAAACTACCCAATTCTTTTAGCAAGTTCTCCCCCTTTCCATGTTTTCTTCCTTTTCTCCCCTCCTTCTCTCACTCAGGTAAGATTCTGAGCTTGCCACCTGTTTTACAGCATAGAAATATTTCACTGATGGAACACACAAGAGCTTTCTGGAGAAGAGTGGAATTGTCCACTCAACAGAGACAGTTTTCCATGAACTGCAGAGACTGCTCAGAGTTCTGAAGGGCAGCATGGACCCTGGACTCTATTCTCCCAGGAGCTGCTGTTGCTTTTAAAGCTTCCTTATACCCCTCTCTGAAGACGTTATGGTCTCTGTCATCAGTGATGCTTTTGTCATTCCTCCCAAAGAGCCACATTTTCTCCACATTTTCCTCTGATCCTAAGTCTCAATTCTCCCAATAGATCAGACTCCAGACTTCATTCATGTAGCTTCAGTATTATGTGCACTCCTTGATCCAGTAATTCTCCTAGAGCTATTTCTTTATACTGGTGTGTATTCAGGCATAACAGTAACCATCAGAGCCTCAGAGATGAATAAGACATTTGTTGAATAAGTTATAAACACAGCCAAATTGGAATATTATGCAGTCATTTCTAATAACATGAAAGATTAACAACATGGAAAAACATCTCTGACATTATTTATTTGAGAGAAAAAAAATATTTCTATAAGCAGGGTTGTTTACTGAGCCTGGGTAGCATAGGCCTGTCTGTAAGCCTGATGCCACTGCAAATTCAAGGCCAACCTGGACAACTTAGTGAAGTCTTCTCTTGATATCAAAAGTGGCAGGAAGTTTGTGGTGATACAGGTTGGTGGTAGAGAGCTTGCAAGCTCAAGCCAAGCCCTGAGCTCTAGTGTCTTAAGGAAAAAGTAGACATGTTCTTCCATTTTATTGAAAACACACACACACACACACACACACAAAACACTATTAGCATATTTTTAAAAGTTAGACAGTACGTTTACTTATCTGTAGCTGATAATTTTTCAATGGTTTTGTTAAATGCATTTTCTGGTATGTAGTATGACTCAGCATTTGTTTTGAGCTTAAACTTTATGCTTGTATTAAAACGTGATTTCCCACTTCTTAAATAGGTTGGGATTAAACTAAGATGGGCATTCTCAGGTGAGCCGCCAAGGTCATTCATAGGTTCCAAAGGTAAAATGGGAAAACAGCAGTGCAAAACGAAAAGCTTAGGACGGGGTTGGAGAAGGAAGGAGAGGATGAGGGACATACTTAAGTATACTTACAGGTGGGGCCGCAATCCTCTTGTTGGTTGTAGGAGTCAGAGTTCTCTGATGGAGGCAGACTTGTGGCAAAATTTCTAGCAGGCTACCTCCAAAATTCCAGGGGAGGCAGGTGAGTGACCCTTAAGATTTCAGGATTATTCTATCAGGTCTGAAGGAGTTTATTAAAGAGCTTCAAATGTAACCTTCAAATGGAATTCAGATTATAGAGATAGTTTGAGAAAATTGCAATGGTTTCTGTAGGCAGACTTTTTTTTTCCTTCCCACCAGTTCCCAAATAACCAACATGGAGACTAAATATTAATTATAAATGCTTGGCCAATAGATCAGGTTTACTACTAACTAGCTCCTACAACTTAAATTAATCCATTTATATTAATCTATATTCTGTTGTGTGGCATTACCTCTCTTTCATCATGCACATTCTGTTTCCTCTCCATGTCTCGCTGGTGACTCCTCTGACTCTGTCCTTCTTCTTCCCAGGGTCTTTAGTCTGGTTCTCCCTCCTAACCTTATCCTGTCCAGCTATTGGCCAGTCAGCTTCTTTATTAAGCCAATCACAGGGACATATATTAACACAATGCAAAGGAATATCCTACAGGTTTCTTCTGTTTTGAAAGATGAAATGGCCTATCCAAGCCCTGCTAGACAGATGAGAGAGTTAGATGATCTTTGCAAGAGCAATAAGAAATAGTCTGAATACTTAATGCAGTAAAGATAGTCACGTCATTTTGGAAATCTGGGTAAATTCCAGAAAAGAAGTTAAAATAAAAGCAGTGACAAAAAAAAAGGGTCTTCAATGGAGAAGTAAAATCTCTGTTCCTTGGTATCTAACCCCAATCCTAAATTAACTTCAATGCTTACATTTAGGGGAAAATATAGAACATGTAGCCTTGAAGAGAATTCTTGGCAGAATAAACTGCCAGTGTGATTGGCTATGGAGATTCCAATGTGTTTGTTTATTTGTGTCTTTGGTGCCTTGCAAGTTGGCCCTGTTGCCCACACTTCCAGTTTAGATTGACAGCCCTGAGTGCTGCTCGACTCACAGTCATCAAAGACATATTCCTCCAAGCTTAGCATAATCCTTTCTGAACGGCTGCAACAGCCAATATTATACTTTAGAAAGGGTTTTCAATCATGGAGGAAGAAGATCAAAGGGGTTTTCTGTGATTGTTTTTCTTTTTGGATAAAAATTCACTTGACAAGAAAATTAAATTTACCAGGATGTAATACTTTCTTCTCTTTCTTATTTATTTAGCCAACCAGTCAGTGAATGGCTACTGGGCAGGCTATGTGCCAGATTCTGTGCTGGGGTAAGGCCAAAGACGAGAGCCCAGTTTCTGCCCTCCTGCCTATCAGTGACTATAGACATGTGAACCGATATTAAACACAATAAGAAGCCACTTGGAGCCCATCTTGGCCGTCTTCACTAATGCAGACTTTTGCTTGTTCCGTGAGGTCTCTGTGTCATCATCTTACTACGGATTTCCACTGGAGCCAGGCAGACTGCCTTCTCCTTGACCCTGTTGGCTCACTCTCCACTCTTCTCCATATTGTTCTGCTCACCTGCCTGACTTTTGGCTTTGGATTGGCTTTAGCCAGCACAAGGTGGTAGGAGATGGGTGAGAGAGGTGACGGTGGGTTTGTGGTGTATATGCCCATGGTTTGAATAAGAATGCCTCCCAGGTCCCCAGTCAGTGGAACTGTTTGGAAAGGATTGGGGGCAGGGTCTTATTGGAGGAGGAGTGTCTTTGGGGTGGACTTTGAGGTTTCAGAAGCCCCTGCCAGGCTCAGCCTCCTAACTGCCAACCAGGGTGTAGCTCTCAGCTAATGCTCCAGTGCCATGCCTACTGGCTGCCGTGCTTGATACCATGATGCTCATGGACGAGCCCTCTGAAACAATAAGCAAGTCCCCAATTAGATATAAGTTGCCTTAATCACGATGTTTCATCACAGCAATCTCAATCCTAAGACATCTCCTTATGAAGACCACAGTGGAAATTGATCTCCACACGATACCCTTTCTGTCCCAGGAGGCAGAGCAGCTCACTAGAGCTCAACCTTGCTAATCCCTTTGGTTTCCTCAGCCCTGCCCACACCTTTGTGGGTTTTTGTGGTTGTTGTTTGGTTTTGTTGTTTTTCATGGATCTGGAGATGGAACCCAGGGCCTCATACATGCTAGGAGAGCACTCCCAACCCCACGCCTTTGTAAACGACCCCTCCATAACACTCTCCTCCAGTCATCTAGCTTGACTGGCCATTTACTCCTGTCTTCCTCACACAGAGGGGCAAAGGCCTTCTTCATTAAAGGAAACAGCGCAGGATCGATTTTTGACTATTTTTGAGACCAGCATTAATGGAAAGCTCAGGAAACCTTGAAGTAAATCTTCATCGCTCCCCCTTCTGATAGGTACATGATAGGGTTAGCGTGTCACAGGGCTTAAAACCTGCCTATCTGGTTGATTTTACCACCTGGGAAACTATATCCTTTGCCACCTCCACTTCATGGTCCCACTCCCAGCCTTCACACAGCTAGGAACAGTGGCTTCACGACTTTCAGTATGGCCTGGCCTGAGCTCCTAACAGGCCTTGACAGCAAACTTGAGGGGTTCTTCCTCTAGGCTCACTGGTTTCTAATGGGGCTGCATCTTGTGTTCCTTTCCCTTCTGGAGTGCGTATGTCCCTTCTCTCTGGAGCTGAAAGCCATACACCACCCAAGGAGACGTACATGGGTAGCCATCCTTAGCTGGGTGCCATGACAGTGACCTGGCCACTGCCATCAGCTATGAGTCAACTGCTGGTGTTCCTGGAAAAGTGCCTAGCTATATTCTCTTCTTAGCCTTCATTATGGGCCATGTGACCTGTGCACAAGGTGACAGGCCTCATCTGCTAAGGCCAGCTCACTAAGTAGAGTGGCTGCCCATACGGAGCTGTCCCCGGGACTGCCCCAG